>NW_024705122.1:0-36887 GCF_018977255.1 Callorhinchus milii
GCGGCTTGCAGATCTGGAAGGGTGATATTTGATGTTTCTTCAAGTTCTCAGCGAGCCCGTAGTGCCGGTTTTGTTTGCACTCCAAGCTGCTCCCGTCAAAAATTGGACAGGTGGAATGGATCTCACCAAGCCTTCAGATAACCCAACTTCATATTGAAAGGATTAATGAACAATGCTACCTTTTTGCAATTTTTATTCGTATTTTTCACAGCCCGATAGATTTACCAAAATGAAGGTATATGGTCCATTTTCTTTAAAAAAAATTTCCACGTGCAGTACTGCAACGTGTTGAGGCAAGTTTGAATATTTAATGTTAATAAGAGTTAAGAACAAACACCACATAAATAATTCAACATTTATAAAGGGTCATATTCATTAATTGGATTATTACACGTATGAAGGTTATATTCAATATTATTATGATTTGTTAAAATACTCTTCTGGCGTATGCCTCTAAAGGTATTTAGTCTTATTTTTAACACTGCTGGATAGCATTAGCAGTCGTACTTTGCTGAGCTTATTTTGATGGCTTGCAGTATGAAGGAGGTGTCTTTTCGAGTCGTTCTTATTAACAAAAAAAAAGTGGGTTTCTATGTATGGGGAAAAAAACAAGAGCACAATTTGACGAGCTCTGGAGGAAACGTGCGGCTCATTAGTAATGCAGTGAGGCAAGGTCACGAAAAACAACGAAGGACCTTCGTCAGCCTGAATTCTCATCGCACAACGATACCCTCCCTGGTGGCACCCGCAGTCTAACTCTGCACACATAATGCTTACTCGTTGTTTCAATATTACTTCTGACAAGAATGCGTTTTTTTTTTATTCATTACAGATTCCTTACCAGTTGCACTCCCCTCCGAGTCGCCATGAGGCTGCAGACAGCCCAATTCACGGTCGTCCCAATGGCTGGGTGTTAATTTCAGTTTACCCACTGTCGCCCAGATATTGCCCACACTTGTATTGCTTAGTGCCACCAGCGTACCACGCCGTGCCAGCTTTGTATTCACAAACCACCTGAGAGCCATTATCCCCCACCGTTCCATCATCGCAAATTGTGACCTTTTGTTGTACTGTGAAAAAGAAGAATACAAAGTTACGGCTCAGCCAAATTACATGCTGTATGCTATAGATTACTTTTGTTTACAAAAGCAAAAAATGCACTTTGGTGGGTGCAGTGGTTGTGAACACAATTATAGCCACCGTCTTATTTACATTTTGATTGTTTGTCTGAGAACTAGTACACACTGATGCAAGTGATGCGCAGTGCACTCAGTTGAAAAGTATGCCAGGCTTGAAATGACCGCTTACTTTTTTGATGAATGATAAAAATAATACAACTACAAGCAATGTTACGTATAGGTTCAGGTTTGGCATCAACATATAAACACAGACCACGCAGAATATGACTAAACATTCCAAAATGTTCGTTCGTAAGGTTCAAATCGCAGTCAGTCTGGGACACAATTTTCCTCCTCCTTTAACCTTCACTGACTGGCATGGTGAAGGATGGTCAGACACAGCAGTGGCTTGATAAAGATCTGTAGATTAGGGTTCATTGTTCTTGATGGGGCAGCAGGGTGGCACAGTGGTAACTCTTGTGTGTCACGGGAAGACTTGTTTGGGTTCGATGCTCGACTCGTGCACCTTTCGACGTGGAATTTGTATGTTCTCCCCCTATATTTTTGGTTCTTTCGGTAAAGTCACGGAGATAGTAAAGAAAAAAATCTAAATTTAAAGCAAAAAACCCACGACGTTTCGATCGCAACACAAGTGGTCTTCTTCAGGTGGAAAGAAAAGAGGCCAACCTCCAGATGTAGCTACCGAAAGAACCAGGAATATGAATTCTTGCAGTCACTGATGTTCTCCCCCTGTTGTGCATGGGTTTCCTCCAATATCTCCCCATTGCTAAAAAATAATCCCAATATAACTAGTCTCAGCCAAACATTCCAATTACCTGCAAACTACTCAAATGGCATTACACATAGCCGCAACATCATCGCCCTCTAATGCAAAACTTGGCAGAACCCTCCTGAAAAAGAGCCTTGAGACTCGGTGAAACTTTTCTGGGTAACGCCAGCGAAATAGGTTTCAACTTTTGTTCCGCTTCCATAAATAGCAGTGTAGTGGTACACCATCACAACAAGGGCATTAGCTAACGGTGACTCAACACGAGTATCCTCTCGTCGCCGTGGTGAGATGTTAATTACCTCGCCTAGTATGCAGGAGGTCAGGGGTTTGATCCCGACCCTGACACCTATATATTTGGAGTTTGCGTGTTCTCCCTGTGATCGTGTGGATTTTTCTCCGGGTCCTCTGGTTTTTCCTCCACATTTTGAATCAACATGCGTTTAAAGTATTTGCATGCTATACATTTCTACGTGATAAGCGACTTTTTGGGCTATCATTTGTGGCCAGGTTACTTATGAAAAGAGCTATGTAGCTCAGTGGGCCTTACCCGGTAAAATAAAACGTTAAGTCAGTTTTAATTTAGTTTAAGTACACATCGGTGTGAAAACAAGAGCGTTTATGATGATGCCAATAATTCATATCTACAGCAAAGTGCGTAATACGTACCTTTCAGCCCCCTAGTTCAATTCATGTGCCTACTGGGGTAATTTACATGTGGACTGACATCGAGATTCCATTGCAGTTGCTTGCTTCCGTCGCTGCTGGTGAAATGGCATCTGCGAGATGGAACTTTAGATGGCCTTTCTCGTGGGTATTTCTTTTGTTACCGCACTCTTGCATGCCCACCAGATGAACTTGGAAGAGGCAAGCGTACTCACAATTTACCCCACCCGCATGCCACCTGCTGATCGGCTAAGAGTAATGCCAGGTGGTGGACAGACGTGGAGAGATTTAAGAGACTCGCACCGCTGTTTGAACTTCCATGCTGGGAGATTGAACCGGCGACATTTGGACTGCAAGCCCAGTGCGATACCGGTCACACCGTAGCGTCAGTGTCAGATTCCATTGCGGTGTTTGGAAACTGTGTTTTGCTGTTTTATTTGTTGCCCCCTTGAAATTGGACAGCAATTATGGGCCGTGACCTTCCTTTGATCGCAGCTTAATCAGCTGGACGCCAAGAAGGAGATAATTCTCTTCCTTCCTGAGTACACTTTGATACGTGGATCTGTAGATGTAATGAGAGAAATAAGTTTAGGCAGCATTGAATTCCTTGACACACAATTTAGTGATTCCATTACAGATATGGTAATATACAAACCTTCAGAATAACACAATTTTTAGCTTTCATAAAACGGGATTTGCATTGAAAGATACTATGAATAATTTCCAGTGTACAAAAACCAATTTTATATAAATCTGATTAAATATATAACACCTTTCTGTGTTTGACCATCTCATCACCAGGGAAAAATGGAAATCCATCCAAGCACTACCCTTACTTAATCATAATACAAAATAAACGCGAAATAAAATTAAAAATATACACGTACGACGAGCTACAATAATCCGTCGGCATTGACCTTATTTTAAATTTCTCGGGAAAGATTTGCGACTATTTAGCACCTCGTGCATTCCATGAAGTCACAAATTTGGACGTCGTTAAAAAGTGTGGATATGAAGGAAGTCGACACCAGGGATGTAGAGTTTATTGAAATTCATGGCATTGACAGGTAAAACATTTTAGACGTTGGTAATAATAATTGTACTTCGCATTGTGTCGAATACTGGTGTCAACACCCACGTGTGCCCTCTGTGTGTACCTGAATCGTTTGTTCAGTGAAAAAAAAAAATAGTGTGGATATTTTTCGATTTAAAGCTTTCGTGACTGCAGGGATTCATCTTCTTGGTTCTTTCGGTAAAGTCACATAGAAGGGAAATAATAAAATAATGAAAATAAAACATAATAAAATACAATTCTCACCACGTTTCGGCCACAACGCAAGCAGCCGTCCTCAGGTGAAGAACAGGGCTGTCGGAAAGACTTCAGACACTGTCTTTCCGACAGACCTGGTCTTCACCTGAGGACGGCTGCTTGCGTTGTGGCCGAAACATCGTGAGAATTGTATTGTATTATGTTTATTTTATTATTTCCCTTCTACGTGACTTTACCGAAACAACCAAGGAGTGTGGATATTTTTGGAAGACGCGCTCGCCATGCAGCGCAACAATGGCGAAGGGGGCTCGGAGTGTCGGTACGCGACGCGGACTTCGTGCCTCGCACTAATTGGCGTCGTGTTTCCCCCCCCCCCCCCCGCGTGTACTCCAGGCTGCGACATCGAGCACTGGGGTCCCCACTGCAGCAACCGCTGCCAGTGCCGCAATGGGGCGCGCTGCAACCCCATCACCGGCGCCTGCGTGTGCGCCGCCGGCTTCCAGGGCTGGCGCTGCGAGGAGTCGTGCCCCACCACCACCTACGGCTTGGGCTGCCAGCTGCGGTGTCAGTGCCAGAACGGTGCTACGTGTGACCACGTGACGGGCGAGTGCCACTGCCCGCCCGGCTTCACCGGTGCATTGTGAGTGACTGCGCGACACCACCACCACCGCCACCGCCGCCGCTGTTCAGAACTCCAGTAGTAATTTCCTTTACACAGATGCAGACTCTTATCAAAACCTTATAAATAAAACAAAAAATCATCGGGTATGGAGCATCGGAAATGTTTTTAATGCAATGCAGCGCTGAAGATGATGAATTTGTGGGTGGATCGCCGATATGCGTGAGGGTTTCAGTCGGCCAAGAAAGATGAACGCCCGAGTGGTCAAGCAGCAGGAAGCATGTCCTCGTCCTTGTTGGTAGACACATCGCATCCGGCACTGCTCATTATGCGTAGATGTGGAGAATCATGGTTGATAACATATATAAACAGACGATCATTCTGTCTCCGTGATAAATAATGTTTAAGTTATGAGCCTTTCGGATTTCCAGATGGAGTGCCCTGGCTAATCACATCTGGTAAAACCCAGCAGCATTTGTTGATGTCGGCTGGGCCAAGCCGCCTTTGACAAAGAGCATCTTAGCTCAGCGGGCTTTACTCTGTGGAAAATACAATTCTGGACTCTGATCCAGTTTAGTAAGCCTCTCTGATGGATGAGACTCAGAATGTCTAAACTGGTCAAGAGTTTTGCTTGCTCGAACTAATGATGCTGATTGATTTTAGTCTGCCTGTCTTCCTGCAAAAAGAGTTTCAGAACTCGGTGGGGCTTTCCTGAGTAAATACTCATATAAAAAAAATACTATTTTCGTTTTATTATTATTATTCATTTATTTAAAGTGTGGTACGAGCATCTAGGTATATTTTCTGAGATGCAGTGTTCTTTCTATTTTGTTATAGGGTTCCTCAGTCCCTATTAAAGAAAAAGAAGCCCAATTTGATCAGAATGAACTGCATATTGGGAATTCAGGCAGGCCAGAGATGTTATTGAATTTTAGTGAGATTCTAGCCAGAACTTTAGAATGAATGACCCTCGACAAAACTGTATACTTTAACTTTCAATAACACACATGGGCTTCAACACCAGCAGATGAGTAAGCACACGCTACGTTCGTGTAGGTTTCGTTTTTATCGTTGGGTATATTAATAGTTTGGAATAAAATTAATCTTCTTCCAAGTATAACATTCCTGTGATTTAATTTTGGATTGAGAGTAAGTTATCTCAATTTAAAGATGCAGCAACGGACAGAAAATTGTGGCGTAGGAGACAGTTGTGTTCCTGTAACTCAAGAGCCAACGCAGGAGAAGACAAATATATTTATTGTACCTTTGAAGGCATATGATATCTGTTTTGTCAGCCCTTTTCTCAACTTATTTGATATACAGCACTTCATTTAGCAGTGGATTGACAAAGGGGTGTACATTTATATCATTATTTGAAACCCCACTATATTGTACTTTAGTATAGTGCGTACAATAGAGCATTGTTGCTGTTGTAAAATAGATGAAGGATTATTATAGCTTTGAATAATTTGACTGGGCAGCAAGCATACGACACTCCATATACACGCATGTGAAATGATCAAACGTCGTCTTCGTGTCGTTTAGAAATGTTGTCGAGACAAACCACACCCGAGAGAATGTCTACCGAGGGCACGGAGCGATTGAATCATCTCGTGTGCACGTGCTCGCAGCTTGTTACATTGCGAGACCATAACAGACGGAGGCATCAGCCCAGCAGTGGTTAGAGCATGGCTGCTTCTTCTTGGTTCTTTCGGTAAAGTCACGTAGAAGGGAAGTAATAAAATAATAAAAATAAAACGCAATAAAATAATTATCATGACGTTTCGGCCACAATGCAAGCACCCGTTCTCAGGGGAGACAGCTGTCTCCCCGACAGACGCTGTCTCCCCGACAGACCTCGTCTTCACCTGAGGACGGCTGCTTGCGTTGTGGCCGAAACGTCGTGGGAATTATTTTATTATGTTTTATTATTGTATTACTTCCCTTCTACGTGACTTACCGAAAGAACCAAGAAGATGAATCCTGCAGTCACGAAAGCTTTAAATCGAAATTTAGCATGGCTGCTGTTTCTGCTGCTGACGTCGATGGCAGCAGGCTTCTTGCGCGTTTTCTGTACAAATGGGTGTGATTGTTTGACCGTATTTTGTCGTTCCCGTGGGGTGCGCGCGCGCGTGCGTGTGCGCGTGTCCACTTGTGCGCTTGCGTGCCGAGACAGCTGTGAGGAGGTTTGTCCTCCCGGGAGCCACGGAGCCCAGTGCGAGCTGCGATGTCCGTGTCAGAACGGAGGCGTGTGTCACCACGTAACGGGAGAGTGCTCCTGCCCAGCGGGCTGGATGGTATATATGCACACGCACACACACACACAATAGCCAAAGATAACCCCCCCTATAGCCTTGAACAGACTGTCGGAGCAAGTAGTGTCCATGAACACCCACTCAGGCCGGCACGGCACATGAGAGGGTGGGTTTGTGGCCGGCGCAATGCCAGGCTGCCTTTGTCTCCCCAGTGCTGCTATTTACACGCTGCAGGTACTCATTGAAGGCTGAGTCGGCCTAGGAGAGACCGATTCAGATGGTCATCGCTCATGTTGGCCATGAGCGGGAATCAAACTCGGGTCGCCGGGTTTGTGGTGCATCACGCGAACCGTTGCACTATCGCCCCCCGACGCTCCACACACAGGCGCACACACTCTCCACGGCAGTTAGATGAGTGGATGAGGCCGACGAGGATGGAGGGAGCGAGATGTAGGTTGAAGTTGAGGTCAGAGGCTGGGTGCGCGTGCAGTGTGAGCTTGGGGTGGTATTTTAGTTTTTATTGGAATGTGTTAGATACTTGGGGAAAGTCCAAGGAGCCTTCAAAACAATCCAACAAGTAAATAAGCCCCAACATTCTATAAAAATTTAGTTTCAGCTGCATGAGCTGCTCATATCTCCGGGCCCTGGAAAATGCAAAAACTTGTAATAAACACCACATTAAATATTAATATAAAAGACATACAGCAAATGTTGTATGAATTATGGATGTAATAATACATGACAAAAACACAGGGATGCCATGGTGGTCTTGTTATAAAGTTCATCCTTGGAAAAAAAATCCGGAAGAATGTGGAACTTTTTATAATTAAGGGTATTTTTGTGCAGAAATGTCAAGGTAATGTATATGATTTGTTTTAATTCGAAACTGAAAATTCATAGTTCTGTGTTGAAAAATGGAAAGTCTTAAATTTGTATTGTGTTCACCGTTGTTAAGGCAGGTACAAACATGCAATGAATCAGCAGCACAAATTATTTTAAAGCCCCTTTTTATTTCATGAAATGTTTCTTCGATGCCACAGCCTGTGTTATCAGTCACATGTTTAATATTAAAGCTTTCACACTTTGGATTTATTGACAACAATATGCAGATTTATGGTATAGATAAATGCAAGAAAAAAACCTGTCTGCCTTGGTCGCTAATTTATGTGACAGGAAACGGTGTCAGCTGTCATGCATGGAAGCTTAGTTTAAACCTGGTGAATAAACGTTCTTGTTTTGTCCTATGGACGACATTGCTTAAAGATGAACACTGCAATAAAAAAAATGCGCTTTCTATTTTTCTTGTTCTATCTCTCTGGTGCAGGGGTTTGTGTGTGGTCAGCCCTGTCCACCCAGCAAATACGGTATAAATTGCTCTCAAGAGTGCCAGTGCCACAATGGAGGGCAGTGCGACCACATTTCTGGACAATGCCACTGCGCAGCAGGATTCACCGGAGACAGGTGAGAACAGCATGTTTCATTCATATCATTCTAGTGAGGCTGCTGCTGCTGCCTCTGATGTAACTATTGGGGCTGCTCTGTTGCTGGACACCATGGCTTGTGACTTTTGTACGTCTGTTATCCCATTATGAGCAGGAAAACACGTGCCTTTTCTACTTGGAGAGAAAAAAAGAATGATGTTTGTTGTGGACATCTTGTGTCGGTATAATGTGGTCATCACGTTGAGTGTAGCGCACTTGCGTTTCTTGTAAGCTCTTGGTCACCACTCAATTCGTGCAAGATGACGTCAACCGGAATCAGTTGGTGCTTTGGTAGGCTATCGTCCAATAGTGGATTGATTATTATGGATGATGATGATGATGATGTTGTTGTGATCATTGTTATGGAGGTGTCATGTGATCACCTTGTGTACTGAAGCCCACTCCACCTAACTTGTCAGCTCTCGAAACTTGGTTGACCTCACAAAATATTTAGAAGGACAGAATTGACTAACATATTTAATTCGTGATCATTGTGCAATACAACACCGTATTCTTCGTATTATAAGACACACTTTTCCCCCCATATTTTAAGAAAAAGTTTGAGATGCATCTTATTGTAATCTGATAGGTGCGTGTGAGTTTGATTTGTATAACTTTAATGACACCGGGCACACATTTTTACTGTCTGGAGCATCTTACAATAAAAAAAATGGTATCGGTTATTTTAGTGACTCAAGCATTACATAATGTATAAATGTCGTTGTGGAAGTTGCTGTTTTCTATTCAACCGTGAATATCTCATTTTGAGGAGAACCTTGCATTTCAATGTTTGGCAGGTACCTTTTTGAGTATTCTTTAGTAGTTTTGTTATTTTTTTCGAGTCTTTTTTTACACATTGGGGAGAGTTTGGAATGACTGAAGAAAACTCAGAGTATTATTTAAGCTCCACACAGATTGGTCGGCAGCCTTCTCGATTGCTGTGCTGTTTACGTCAAATCAAATCAGAATCTTTATATTCCAGCTGATAGCCCGTCGAGATTAAAGGCATCTCGTTTGAGGGAGACCTGGGACGCAAAGCAATGCAGAATATGTGATCAAAAGAGCCAAAATGACACAGGGTCGAAATAGTAACCAAGACAAAAAGGAATCACAATATACTCAACTATATGTGACGTTTTGCGAAAAAGAAATGAAGTTGCATTACGTTTAAAATATTTTACCACTTACAATATATCACTTAATGTTCTAGCATTTCATATTATCCAAATAAGAAACCCGATGAAGCCTTAACCACTGATTGTAAGGGAAATGCACAAGTGTGGACGATGCACTATTGTTTCACGTATGTACACTTTACAAATATAGTATTTACTCTGTGCACCTTGCTGACCAGTAGCTGAGTGTCTCATGAATATCATCTCAGAACGATTCCCCAGCACTGCCTCCAAATCGCTGGATTGTAGGCATGTACCCCCCCCCCCACACCTGCCCCCTACAGTCAAAATACATTTGTATAAAGGTAAAGGTGCGGCCATACAATTTCTCACTCACACCACTGCTGGCAGAAGGGCCTCCGCGACACATCGCTCTAGAGCCCCTCTAGAAGGTATGTTGGTCTACTCTTCCACGCTGCCCAGATGTCTTGGAGAGGTTATAGTGCCCACACTTTACCACACCACATGCCACCTGCCTGTTAACTAACTTTGAACACATTTGTACCCCAGCCTCTATTAACACAAGTGATTGTTAGGTTGTTGTCCTCATAGGATACAAATTCCCTGACCTGTGAAAAATCCTCACTTCACCCTGCCACAGCGGTTATTCACTTTAATTACTTTCGATGTAAAGGTCAGCTTGTAAAGGATTCAAAAGAATAGGAGCCTAATTCCAAATAAATGAGTTTAAAATGAGTGCATAATACAGAGAGAAAAATATTTATATACATACATGATATAGCAAGCCTGAGTCAATTATGTTATGAGCAATCGCAAGTGGAATTCACATGGCATTCGATGTACAGGAATATAATTTTAGAATGTACATCTACATGAAAAAAGATCAGCTTGTTATCGCAAGACTTGCGTTGACGTATTCATTGACAATTGCTCGCATGATGTTGAACTGTAATGAAAAAGTACTGGTAGCTTTCTGCAGAAACAAAAACTGATTAAAAATTGATCTCTTTCAGCATAGAAAATTGAGGGCATCAAAAACTAATGAGCCTACACAAATGGAAATGTGGCCCCATCTTTCCTGAAAGTCGAAAGATGGAGAATACGCAACAAATTGGTTTTTTGGTGTTGTGCGAAGGACATCTGGTTCACTTTGTGTCAGTCAGTCACTGCAAGTGAAACTGCAATTTGATGACTTACATTTTTTAAAAAGTGAAAACGTAAATAAAGAAATATACCAATTCAAAAAAGTGTTCTTTAGTTTGAAGCAAATTTTAATATTCTTAAAAGTTTTTGCATGCATAAGGCATGAAGAATGTCATTTCCTGAAATCCTAGTTGCTTTTTATTTCTCCCAATTTAAAATAAAATCACACATCAACCAATGAGATATTATGTACGAAATCTGATATAGGAAAACCAAGAGTTCACAGCACCACAAGTCTTGACGCCAGATTTCGTGCACTTTTTCAGCGATTCAAAAATTGTTCGGCCCAAAAATAACGGCGCATTTTTATTGCGTGACGTCTTCTAAAAGAATGAGCATTGCTTGAGTCTAAGATAATATTATATATATTTTTTGTAAAATGCAATACGTGTAGGCATTACCCTACAGTGTGACCCTTAGGGTATATCCCATAGGAAATTCAACTTTTAAATTCCATATGTTCCCAAGAGTAATGTCACGTTCAGGAAAAACCCCATCCACCGAGCACACATCTACAGCTGCTATGGCCACCTGGGACAACAATGCTATTTGCATGTCATCCCAGCTTCTTTATACGCAAGTCCCCGTTCCTGTCTTGGTCACCATTGAGCAATGCTGTTGGACGAACTTGTTCTGAACTACAACATCTTGTAACATGCCACATCCTAAATGGTCCACAGGACACCAATGCGGACACAATTAGGATTCCATAATGCTTGCATGTTTTGAACACAGTGTCACAAACACATTGTGCTGCCAATGCAATATCCAAACAGTTGTACACTCACAACGCATAATTTAAAGAAGTGTAGACATTTTACGATTACGTGTACAATGGTTTGTGGCGGCAGGAAATGTTATATCGTCTCTGCTGTATGAGCATTGTGTCCAGAGGACTGAAATTTATGTGTACGAGACGTTCCTATAGGAACCTGCAAAAATTTAAGCCATGGTGTATGGTCCAATATTAAGCAATCCCTAACTGAAATGTTTAACTGTCGTTCTCACCCATTCGTATGATTAACTTTTTATTGTACGAGCTATTAGGTTGCATAAGAGTATGATAGGCAGTCTTGGTAGGGCCAGTAAAACTCCCACGACAATAGAGTTAACACAGTAGTATGTTAATTCCAGTTTTTTTTGTTTCATAAGGACAGATAAGCAAGAAAATCAGGCAGCTATCTCTTACACTAATTGGCAATTAAGAACAGCCCAGAGTGTGGACTGGACTGTGGTCACCAAATCTCAAACCATGGCCGACGCAGCAACACCACTGCCTGCTTCCATCATTCACTGGCAGCCGTTGAGATATTCAATAGGTTCCATCTGAATCCACCCACTGGATGACTCACTAACCTTGAGATGAACACACAAATGTTGCCTATCAACTCTCTGCCAAAATAAACAATAAATCAGCCTGTTTAAGAAGTAAACCCTAGGTTTACAAGAAGCAAACCTCAAAGTGCCACACTTGACCAATTCTCTGCCTGTGCCCAATACAATCATCTCCCCTGAAGATTGCACCAGCTCGACTTGAACTTGTTTATTTTCACTGCAATGAAATGCACATTGGGTAGAATGCTGTGCCTTCTGGAGCGACTTGATCTGGCCGCGGCAGCTGGCAGACTTCTGGATTGTCCCACTCGAACATTTTGCCAGGGAGCTACTGCATTGATTTTAGTGCAAGTGGAAAATGTTTGTGCAAGGTGGATGATTACATCATAGGATCATGAAGGAGCATTATGGTTTTGGGGTGGGGGGACTTCGTCAAAAAGTGGATTGATCATGGCTGATGATAATGATGATGCATACAAATACAGAATTAGAGAAGCAGGAATAATCTAGCTTGATAAATGCAATGCTTTTCCATTGCATTTTCTCTCTGTATTATGCACTCAGTTTCGCGACTGCAAGGATCCATACTCTTTGGTTCTTTCGGTAAAGTCACGTAGGTGAAAAACATTTTTATTTAGATATTTCTATTTTTTTTTTCTTAATTTTTTATTTTCATTTAATTTTTTCACCTACGTGACTTTACCGAAATTACCAAAGAGTATGCAATGTTTTTGTTCGTTATATAAATCTTTATGGAAGTTGTAGTGATATATTTTATACATAAGTAAAACAAAAGTTACGATAAACAAAGCCAACGCTTTATAGCTGGATGTTTAATAAAAGAAAATGTAGCATGTTTTGCAAAAATGTAATTATAATAATTTAAATATTTCATTAATATTTGTAAGTTTAGATTTAAATAGCTGGCACTAATTATTAAGGCACTTTAAGAGAGTGTTCGCCTCCAATTTGTGGAAACTATTGAATATTGTATTTTATGTGAGGCTTTTATATGAGGTTTTGATTACTTTACATTATTTATGAAATCTCCATTTGCATAACAGTATCCTCGAGTGTTTAATAATGCTCCTAAGATAAATAAAACCTTTTCTGCCAAAGAGGCATATCTTTATCATAAATTACAATTACAGCTCCGATCACGCAAACGCTGAAATAGTGGGATTCATTTGCACAAATATCAACTCCTCAACGAAACTTAACGCCTTCGAAAAGCCCACGCGCATGAATCCACGGATGCCGCATTTGCTTTGCCCAGGGCGGTAAGCAGTGGTTAGTTTGTCTTGAATCCTCACGTGACGTCCACATTCGTTATCCACCCGCAGTTTCCCCCTCCTCCGAATCCACGTAGCAATGACGAGGAGTTCCCATGTTTTTTTTTGCCAAGCTATGCAGTATACCGCTGGTGAGAATTGCACTGCAATAATGGAACCAGACTGTCAGATTATTTGCACAATTTTCGTTCATTTCTATAGCTTTCTTTGCACATTTTAAAATTATTTCTAGATTTTGGGTATGTAACGCAAGATACTTGCGACTTCCGTAGTATATTCGCCGTCAAATACAGTTACGTTAGTGATGCAACAGAAATTTGTTTCATAACTTTTCCGATGTCTTTTTGTTGATGAGAAACACCACGACTCATTATTATTATTATTATTATTTTTGCCATCCCATCGGACCAGCTGACGACGCAGAATTATAGTAAAGTAACACCTCCTTGTCTGATACACAGAGTTGCACAAGAACACATTGTTCCAGCAAAGGCGATATGTCGCAGAGGAAATTCGTCATCTCTGTGTGCTATTGAGACATTACTGTGTATGCATTAGCACTGTAAAAGTCCCTGGTGAAACGATATAGTGAATTTACTACATATAAGAAAGTCATCCCCTGATGTGTAATGTTGCTTTTATGCCTGCGCCACTGGAAATGTTACGTGACCGCGCACATTTCACCTTATAGATGTAGATTAACGGAAACCGTTGTTGCTGCCTAATTGTTATGACAAATGAGAAGTTAACGATACAATGGAAACTAATGAAATGCTAAGCCCGCCCATACGTCTGTTAATTGGTTTTCAAATTTGAATCGTTTTGGATATTTTATTGGGTTAAGGTTATTTGTTCTGCCTTTGTAAATTTTATGTGTTACAGGAGAATAAACATTTAATGTTTTATTAGTTATGGTAAATTAGCGTGCATTATATAGACACATAAACCGTTTAACAAATACAAACGTGCAAACCCTGCTGTATTTGTCTGGCAAATTGCATGTGGTGTACGTATATTGCATGCAACACATATGGGTTGACATGCATCGATGCTTAAAAATAAATCTATACTAAATTATAATTGAATGCTTGCACACGTGGTTCAATGTTTGCATCCTGAGATCAAACTTGATAAATAATTATCGATGAGCGTTCCACTTAAAGCAAATAAAGTGGTGTAAACCGCAATGGCGATGACGTTTTTGTTATTAACATTTCCAAAATTTATCCGTAAAATCAGCTGCTGTTGTCCTCTCATGCCGGGCACACAACTCAATTTCATAGAGCCCACGGCCACATGAGGGCTACCGAATTTAAACGGCCTACAAACGAGAATTATCCATCACCGCAAGCATCTTATTCACATGTATCCTGTTCGAGTGGAATATTTAAATTCTGGCAATTTTTTTTGTATGTTTTGCTAGTCCATGATGAATGTCAGTTTAACGCGTAGGCTTTCGCGTAATATAAATGTGTCGTTAAACCCGTCACCACCCGACACAGCCAATTAGTAAGGCGTGTCACGTAAAAACAACGTGCCAATTCGTTATTAGTTCAGTACACTGGTGTGTTGGAGAGTAAACCCACAACGTTTAGAATTCGAGAACAAACCAGCGTCATAAATATATTATTCGCTATAGTCAGATGTAAACAATCTAACAAATGCATAAGGTGCAAACCTTTCCATGTTCGCCTGGCAAGACAAACACCTCGATTACAAAATAATTATAAGATAACATTTTAGCACGCTTAGTAACTTTAGATGGCAGGGGCCTCTTGCAGCGAGGGAAGCGACGACTGAGGTGGTGTGTGTTAATGTGGAGTTGCCCGATAGAGGTATTGACAGTCCTATTTGGCCCTCAGACATTAAAAAAGTTTCCCACTCCGATTGCAAGTAGGGTTGCCACCTGAGCTGCAAAAACCTGGGACATACCTTGTGAATAGGAGTATCTCATTTGCAATAGGGGGAGAACAACACACAAATGCATGGTCTTGAGTGGTATATTGTCAAAAACTGTAAAATAAAATCGACTGTTAATGTTCCTAGAATACAATGCGTACATATTCCCCAGGACAGCAAACTCAA
The DNA here is from genome assembly GCF_018977255.1 of Callorhinchus milii. Classification (NCBI taxonomy): domain Eukaryota; kingdom Metazoa; phylum Chordata; class Chondrichthyes; order Chimaeriformes; family Callorhinchidae; genus Callorhinchus; species Callorhinchus milii. Next base: position 15,248 of record NW_024705122.1, read on the forward strand.
GACGAGAACAACCCTGGAGGGGAAAAAGCAGGGCAGGTGACAGCAGTGGCTGCAAGGCAGCAGGCGCTCACCGCGTCGAACGTACCCGATCAACGCTCGCTTCACACACGCGGCACCCGTGCCTCGTCGCTATCGGCCCTCCCTCCCCTGCCACCCCCTCCCTACCGCCACGCAGGTGCCAGGAAGAATGCCCCATCGGCCGCTACGGGCTGGGCTGCGGCAAGCGCTGCGACTGCGCGAACGGCGCCAAGTGCTACCACGTGAGCGGCGAGTGCCTGTGCGAGGCGGGCTTCACCGGCACGCGCTGCCAGGACCGCGTGTGCCACGACGGCTTCTACGGCATCGCCTGCAACGAGATGTGCCCCTGCCACCCGGCCAACACGCTTAGGTGACCCAGCACTTACAATTATATACCCCCCCACCTTCCCTTCCATATCCTCCTGGATGGAGATGCACGCGGTGAAAGCTTGAGGGGGGAAATGCTCAACACACAGCCCGACCAAGAAACACCGGACTTGGGTATACGTTTGGTATTTGCACCATTGTTATGCTCATTATAGTGCAAGGCTTTCACAAAGGCGCTATGCTCCACATAGTCCGTGGGTCTAAATAAGTGGACGAGTCTAGGAAAACTGGGACAGGTGGGAACGTTAACTGTAATGCACCACGTTTGAATTCCCACTCGCTGTCTTGCCAAAGTATCCTTGGTGTCAGACGTGTAGTCCTGGAGCAGTGGGATAGCCCACCCGGGCATGTTCCACTTGCAGCATCACACATGCTCACCACTGCATCACACATCCACACCACTGGGTCACACATCCTCACCACTGGGTCACACATCCTCACCACTGGGTCACACATCCTCACCACTGGGTCACACATCCTCACCACTGCATCACACATGCTCACCACTGCATCACACATCCACACCACTGGGTCACACATCCTCACCACTGGGTCACACATCCTCACCACTGGTCACACATCCTCACCACTGCATCACACATCCTCACCACTGGGTCACACATCCTCACCACTGGGTCACACATCCTCACCACTGCATCACACATCCTCACCACTGGGTCACACATCCTCACCACTGGGTCACACATCCTCACCACTGCATCACACATCCTCACCACTGCATCACATATCCACACCACTGGGTCACACATCCTCCCCACTGCATCACACATCCTCACCACTGCGTCACACATCCTCACCACTGGTCACACATCCTCACCACTGGGTCACACATCCTCACCACTGCGTCACACATCCTCACCACTGCATCACACATCCTCACCACTGGGTCACACATCCTCACCACTGGCTCACACATCCTCACCACTGCATCACACATCCTCACCACTGGGTCACACATCCTCACCACTGCATCACACATCCTCACCACTGCATCACATATCCCACCACTGGGTCACACATCCTCCCACTGCATCACACATCATCACCACTGCGTCACACATCCTCACCACTGCACCACATCCTCACCACTGCATCACACATCCTCACCACTGCATCACACATCCTCACCACTGCACCACACATCCTCACCACTGCGTCACACATCCTCACCACTGCATCACACATCCTCACCACTGCACCACACATCCTCACCACTGCACCACACATCCTCACCACTGCGTCACACATCCTCGCCACTGGGTCACACATCCTCACCACTGCATCACACATCCTCACCACTGCATCACACATCCTCACCACTGCGTCACACATCCTCACCACTGCGTCACACATCCTCACCACTGCGTCACACATCCTCACCACTGCACCACACATCCTCACCACTGCACCACACATCCTCACCACTGCGTCACACATCCTCACCACTGCGTCACACATCCTCACCACTGGGTCACACATCCTCACCACTGGTCACACATCCTCACCACTGGGTCACACATCCTCACCACTGCGTCACACATCCTCACCACTGCACCACACATCCTCACCACTGCGTCACACATCCTCACCACTGCACCACACATCCTCACCACTGCATCACACATCCTCACCACTGGTCACACATCCTCACCACTGGTCACACATCCTCACCACTGCATCACACATCCTCACCACTGGGTCACACATCCTCACCACTGGTCACACATCCTCACCACTGCGTCACACATCCTCACCACTGGGTCACACATCCTCACCACTGCGTCACACATCCTCACCACTGCATCACACATCCTCACCACTGCATCACACATCCTCACACTGCACCACACATCCTCACCACTGCACCACACATCCTCACCACTGCGTCACACATCCTCGCCACTGGTCACACATCCTCACCACTGCATCACACATCTCACCACTGCGTCACACATCCTCACCACTGCGTCACACATCCTCACCACTGCACCACACATCCTCACCACTGCACCACACATCCTCACCACTGCGTCACACATCCTCACCACTGCGTCACACATCCTCACCACTGCATCACACATCCTCACCACTGCATCACACATCCTCACCACTGCATCACACATCCTCACCACTGCGTCACACATCCTCACCACTGCGTCACACATCCTCACCACTGCATCACACATCCTCACTACTGCATCACACATCCTCACCACTGCACCACACATCCACACCACTGCATCACACATGCTCACCACTGCATCACACATCCTCACCACTGCATCACACATGCTCACCACTGCATCACACATCCTCACCACTGGGTCACACATCCTCACCACTGGGTCACACATCCTCACCACTGCATCACACATCCTCACCACTGCGTCACACATCCTGACCACTGTATCACAATCCTCACCACTGCATCACACATCCTCACCACTGCATCACATATCCTCACCACTGCACCACACATCCTCACCACTGCATCACACATCCTCACCACTGCATCACACATCCTCACCGCTGTAGCTATGGTCCCTGAGCCAGTGAAAATATACCGTGTTTCCAGTTCACTTTCTTATATTTATAATTGGCTTGAGACTTTGCCGAGGTGCTAGGGAGGGACGAGATGAGCCCAGCGTGCCGTAGCAAGGTGGGTCATCACATAGCAGGACCGAGAGCGTTGGCAGAGGTTTGGGGAGGCATTTAGCCAGCAGTGAATAGATGGTGGCTGATGATAATGAAGATGATGACAATATTTTATTGAACCCAAGTAAATGCATTACAAACTGAATCTTTTTTTTGGGGAAAACCAAATCACATTTGTCTGCATGTCATCAGAGCTACCGACAACGTAATTGTAGTATATGACCTCTCTGATGCACATAGGCTGCTCAAGAAAACATAGTTAATCAGAGATGATATGTGGAATAGAAAATTCATCATTTGAATTTGTTTTTGTGACACTACTGGTTATGTTTCAGTACTACAAATGTATCCAGTGAAAACGGTAAAATAAATTTACAAGATATGCGAGAGCTAACCCTGATGTTAAATGTTTATTAGATTTAAAGTTATTTTGAAAATTGATTGGATGGGTAAAAAGTGCACATGACCAGGATAAATATGTATATGTTCTGTTATATTTGTTAAATACGTGCGTTTTGGCATATAGGATGAAGTTGAATATTTTGAACCAAAACAAGCTACACATAACCAATTTGGGCAAATTGGGAGGATACTGTCAAAATCGGTGCATTCACCACAGTTCATGAAATCAGTTGAGGCTGTTAGAAATTATTACATTTTTGGAAAATGGAAATTTTAATCGAAAAAAATGTGCAGGTTTTTCAATGTTGGGTAAAAACAGGGCAATTTGATCCAAACAGGTCAAGATATTTCTCATATTTATTAATGAAAACCCAATTTACAGATTGCTGCAGGTTTTCAACTTAGTAAATAACTCGGATAAATTAGGATGCATTTCAGAAAAACACATTTTTTGCTAAATATCGTGCGTGAGATTACATAATAGTGTGCTGATATCATAGGCCAAATCTCATACTGATAAAAATTGCCAACGGCTAGTGAATAAATGTTTTTTTTATCTGGCCTCGTATAACTCAGACCACCTTCACAAAACAGATAATGAATCGCAATGCACGGTCACATCGTTAAATTAAGGACATCGGACTGACATACATCACGTGTGTGTATATATCATATAGACTGCAGCCATTCCTTTTGAGGCTTCTCGAATAAAAACCTGGCAGGCAGCTGTAGGCAAAGGTCGACCTACCCTTCACCCTAAGCGGGCACAGAAACTGAACACTGTGTATTGCAATCGCGTATTAACATGTTGCACTTGCCCACTTGAATCCCAGTGAGGATTATTGCCACTGTGTTCCTGGAATATTTATGTGCTCGTTTTTTTTTTGTTTTTTGGGCATTAAAATAGGCAGTATTTCCTTTCCCCTGTATTTTTTGCTGTTTGCGTCTCCCCACAACTTGAAAAATGTATCTACATCTGGTAAAAGCCCAACTCAAGACGGAGCAAAACTTTATACTAATGGAATATGAAACATTTAGCGTTTCTTATAGTTGAAAAAATACAAAGAAACGGGCTATTAAAAAGGATGTTTGACATTGTTAAACCCAAATCGTAGATTTAGTCAAGCCGCCCATAACATAGTTAAATGTTAAATGTGAAATGTTTCTGCATTGTCCCAGTTTTGACGCTGATGTGAGATGATTGATTTACGCTGTGGTGTAATTGTCATAATTCTTAATTAAACGGGCTGCAGCTGTTCGACGCACTAACAGTGCGTTATATTAAATTTTGACTTAAAACTTTCGTGACTGCAGGAATGCATACTCTTGGTTCTTTCGGTAAAGTCACGTGACTTTACCGAAAGAACCAAGAATATAGTGCGTTATATTTCCCAGTTTGCACCCTAATTACACACTCACAACATCCACTACGCTGCCACCTTTGAGCTTTCACTGCTTGCATCTGCACTCTGCTATTCATTTGATTTAAGTGACAAAAGGCCAGGTATATTTTTTTTACATGTCCCCTATCACGAAGGTCAGCATGGCGAGTCTGCGCTCCACATTAGAATGTTGTAATTAATCTCACCCGAGATTTAGGTGGAATTGACAAGCTGTTGTTGCTGTAGTGGAAAACTAGTACCGTGCTCGGAGTCGCTCCCAGCAAAGACAAACGACTCCCCAAGCAGGATTTCTCCTTTTCCGAGACAAGGTGACGGGTCATGGGGCATCAGCAGTCCTTTTTCATTTGGCCTTAGCCCTACAGCTGTGTTGGAGGTCACAGGCTGCTTATGTGTGCTAATCAGATGATATACTGCAGCGTCTCGAAGAAGAAACTATTTATGTGTTGAATGGTGTCACTGCACGGAGCCTGCTGCAAGGTGGTTCATTATCTGTCTCCCCCATCAGAATTTTCCCTTTAACCACCTTTGCTGTTTTTGCAATGAAATAGTTGTTCGTTTTTCACAGTGTAATAATTTAGTGTGGCTCCGAATACACAGAGATGGCAATTGTGTTGTAATGTAACTGGGCATGGAATGGAATATGAGCAAAGATCAACCAATATTAAGCATTGCTCGTCCAAAGGGAGATGGCAAATTAAGTATCCCTAATGTTGATTTATTAAATCGTGGCAGTAAGCTATAATATTTTCTGTGACTGCTCATTACTTGTGGCTTCTATTGTCTGTACAGTATTTCTAATGCAGACTATAGAGCAAACACAAAGGGGAAACAACCAACATCTATAAGAGTCTGAGATGTACATAGAAGTATTATTATAACGTTATATGCTGCCACTATCAAGCCACGAGCAGAGGCACTAATCATATAAATTGGCAGGCTTCAGTACAGCCTTGAAATGCATTGGCATAACAAGTGCTAGCGTTGGGTTAATCGTACAAAGACCGGCAGTCCACGGACGTCCAACACGAAGCCGCCTCCACAGAAATGTGCTCATGAGGGACACACGTAAATTTGTGGTGCGCCCTCCTGCCCTCCGAAATACAAACCCAAACACAGTCGTACATTTCCATAATGCTGCATCCATCTGCGTAATGCACAAGTGTTTATTCTCAAAGCAATGTACCGGCTAACACTGGCAGCTCATTCCACATTCCTTGCCAAACAAATGCCAAACAAATAACAGCAGAAAAAAGCATAGAATTCAATCTCTCCTGAGCAGCATTATAAAACAGCACTATTGGGTTTTGTTGGTGTTTCCCTGGTGGCATTATTTACTCAGAAAGGCCGCAGTGGAATCGGCCTGTTAATGAAATGGAATACTCTGGGGAGGCTCCAAGAGAGCTTAGGCCACAAAGCTATATGTAATAGCCAGGGATTGGCGACCTGGCCACAAAGAAAGCCCTCGCGAGTCACAGAAATGTGAATTGCCGCTATCACACAATGGCATTGTTAACCACAAGGCTTAAAAAGGAACTTGACTCTAATTAGAAAAGTCATGCAGCGAGGATTATCTGTGTAATGGGTATCATGATTTAAAAAAAAACTCACGCACGTAATAGTTTGCTTACATGTGCTTCAACTTATATATTTTTTTTATTAATCTCCCTTCGGTTTCCTTCACCTTAAATATAACAGCTAAAAGTGTTCATAAACAATATTGTGTTTTACATACAGGGCAACAGTAGTTGAAATTATGAAGACAAATGTCATTTCACTCCACCGATAAATACACAATCCCAGACTGCGTGGCACTTTGTGAACACATGCACACACAGAGCTGTGAAGGCGAGTTACGCGTGCAGCTGTGCCTGCCAATGCCTGCTCGCCTGAGCCCTCCCGTGAAGCCACCTCGAGCCAAGCCGACGCTTGTTTACAGCGGCGCCGGGCGCCCCCCGCTAACGACGCGTTTCCATCGCACAAGTTCCCCTTTATGCGCTGCGCGTGCGTGGCCCCAGCATTGACAGGAGGCGACGATTGGGCAAAGCAGCCGCTTGCAGCTGTCTTTGGCGGCTCATGTCCAGGGCACCGTGCCCATCGCCCCTGTGGGGGAGGGTTGGTGTCGAGGGAGAGAGAGGGGGGGGTAGCTGAAATTGGTGGAAAACAACCCCCCGTTGTTTTCAACCGTTGTTTTCCACCCATGAATTTGCCCATCGTCTCTGACCATCACTTGCTGGGTATTCCGTTACTTTTTTTTCAGGAAGGCGTCCGAGTTGGCAGTGCGTTGTGGTTTCATGTCTTCGCTGCAACTTCAGCGTTATTTCAAGGGCGATAAACAAAGCTCACCGCTCTCTGGGGTGTCCGAGTCGTGCCGCGTGTCGTTGGGCGCGATATCCAATGGGTTGGCTCTGCGTGTTGAGAGAGCGTTTTTGGCCAACTGCGTCCAATTGGATCAAAACGTCGGGCATCATTCAGAAACAAAATATGCCACAATCCGAAAGCACATAATAGAGCTCCACAGAGCACAACTGCGAAAACCTGCACGCTAGTAAAATAAATCACCACATTCATCAAAAGCATTACGACGGCCCTGAATCAAAGAAAGCAGCGGACAGATTGACTGGCATGTAGATGGAGGTCGCATTTAACATTACAAGTCGCTGCAAGTGAGTCATTCTTGTCTGTGCTCTCTCCTCTGAAGAAGGGTCAATGCCCAAGATGTCAGCGCAGTGTTTATTTTTTGCGATGAGATGCAGTGCTGTTGATGAAGGTGGTGAATTATTTAAATTGTGGTTGTACACGACTGCCAACACAGTCTCAACTTTAAGTTTAATTTAGATTCATAGAAGATTGGTTATTTTGCATGAATCTTTTGGAATTTCTATCCCTTGTTATTTTTTGCGAAACAGGCCAGAGATGTTTGACATCTTTGAGCAGATTTTTTGCATTCAGTGTGAAAGTGGAAACGCGCAACTGAAGTGAATGTATTTGTTACACATACGTCTTCCACTAATTAACACGCAGATGTGATTTTTTTTTCTGGTCATGGATAGTTCTTTGTTGAATGCACTATTTATTTCTCTGGTAGAATGGTTCGATAGCAAACAAGATTTTTGCTCTTAGCAATGCGGGGCCAACATTTCCCCCTCCCCAATTTTAAATCCATTATTTTGTCCCATGGCTGCGGCGTGCAAAATTCTACAAAGGAAGCACTCCTCGAGAACAGCAATACTTTCTGCCCACGCGCTGCTGTTTTATATTACATCTACTAGCCTCCAACGCAATGGACAATGTCTCAATTGCAGCGGAGTAAAAGTCAAGGTGAATCCCTCACAGCTTTATGCTCACACCGCTGCTTGCGGATGGGCGACTAGAGAAACCCCTCTGTCGTGTATTTGGCCTTCTCTTCACACGCTGGCCAGACGTCTTGGAAGAGGTGCGAGAACCCACACTTCATCCCAACCTGCAGATTGACCGTTTGTGGTGGTTGTACCCTTTCATATTGCTCGGTGGACAGAGGCAGTGGCGGGGGAGGATTTGGGAGACCTGCACCGTTGTTTCAATCGCCGCGCCGGTTCGATCTGCCGGCGACCTCTGGATTGCGAGTCCAGTGTCCTAGGGATCGCACCAAGGCAACATCAGTGCAGAGTAGATACATGATTTAACCTGTTTTCGTAGCTCATTTGAAGACAGTCTTTAAAATATTGCAAAACAGGTCAGAAAAATACAAATAAAGTCAAGTGTATGTTTTGTGTATGTTCGGTATTGTTTAGCAATTCAACCAGCATCACGGAGTGTCAAGAATCTTTCTCACGAGATTCCTGCATTGTTACGTTCGGCCAAATGCATTGATCAGTTTTCATGCCATGCAGGGGAGGGAAAGACATCCAGAGCACCCAGAGAAGACACCTACACACACACCGGGTTGTGACGCTCAAGGTCCACACAGTTAGTGTGAAGATCCATTGAAGTGCCACCACCTCGCTTCTTCACAGCCCAAGCCCTATAACAACGATTCATTCACCGACCAGGCTAAAGGTAGCTTTGCTTTTTAAGTTTTACAAAAAAAGGACTCAGTCAGGGTCATACCTTTGTGAAATTCATGATCATGTGGTCTGTTGTGTGCCCTCTTTGTAAGAGTGCACGGCTGTGCATTGTCACCAAAGACCACACACTATCACGAGGCCATCCTTTTCTCTTGTGCTTCCCGCCACAAACATTGTCAAATAATAACATAACTGACGCTGAATGTTTTATGTTGTTTCTCTCACTCTCTGTCTGCACTTGCCGTGACCTCTCCACGACCCTGAACCCTCCACCGACTTACACTCCGCACGCACTGACGCAACGTGCCCTCGACTCGCCGCCTCCCGATTCGTGCGCACGAAGCTGCCACCCATGTCAGGGGAGTGCACATGCAGCTGGGCTGGGCCGGCCTCTACTGCAACGAGACCTGCTCGCCTGGCTTCTACGGGGAAGCCTGCGCCCAGGTGTGCTCCTGCCAGAATGGGGCCGACTGCCAGCACGTGACAGGCCGCTGCATGTGTGCGCCCGGATACAAGGTAGACGAGCATCCATGCCTCATAGCCGTGATGTAACCTCCACCATGCCCCATACTCGTACCGTCACCTCCACCATGCCCATACTCGTACTGTCACCTCCACCATGCCCCATACTCGTGATGTAACCTCCACCATGCCCCATACTCGTACTGTCACCTCCACCATGCGCCATAGCCATGCTGTCACCTCCACCATGCCCCATACTCGTACCGTCACCTCCACCATGCCCCACACTCGTACTGTCACCTCCACCATGCGCCATAGCCATGCTGTCACTCCAATATGCTCCCTGCTCCCACCTCGTGCCAATTATGTGGCCCCAAAGAGTTGAGCTGTGTTTTGCCTTGAGGTTGTTTAAAGCCCTGACCTTGATTTTTGTTGTCAGCCTGTAACTTCCCACTGCTGGGCAAAGTCCGTCTCATTTTCTGTCACGGCTTCCTTTCCTTAGCGCCTCGGCTCAGATTTGTTGTCATATGGAACAGCTTCAGCTCCCTCGCCTGCTTCCTCTATATGCACACCACATTCACTGTGTACCAGGTCACTGGGTGAGTCAGCTGACAATGTGATTCGCTGTCAACGCAGCCAGCATTGCCTTACGGGTGGCACTCCAATACCTGTTTCTGCAACCTGCCCGTCTCAGTCCCGTGACGTGTTTCTAGTTTGCCATCTGTCCTGGTTTTCTCAGGCTTATCCTCTTTTGAGGTAACTATCGTAGGAAATCGGTAAGTATGTCTGGGACATTAAACGTCAACGTTTTGTCGTAATACTAATACAATACCATGTTTAGTGGTTGTCTCCCTGTCACAGGTTGATTCACAAACCGTACCTCTCCATAACAAAGGCTCACCCTCTTAAGCCTCACCTTACCATATTAATAAAAGTTGCGGCCCTTGCCCCACCACCTTCTCCAACCATTATATAAACGGAGTGGTAGCTCCTGCAATCTCTCATTTACTTGATACAGCTGTCGTGGCTGTGACGGTCCCACCTGAAGACGGAATCTTATGTTGCCTCCGAAACGTCGTGATTTTTATTTTATTTAACTTTTTAATGTTTTACCTACGTGACTTTACCGAAAAAAACCTAAGAATACAATACACCGCTCAAGAGAAATGATTTGCATGTGGTTCCCCCCTCTCACTGGTATGTGTGATATTCTTCTACTCTATCACACATTTCACAACCTGCCCATGTGTATTTACCACGCCGGGACATTGAATCGGCGACCTCTGGATTATGTTTAGTTTGCTGTCTTTCCCCTGCATCTCCGATTAGCCACGGTTGGTTACGTACAGTGCGAAAAAAAAGGTTCAACATACATCATACCATGTATCCCGTTTCTCTTTTTTACATTTCTTACAAAATTAAATCACAACTTGAAAACTCAATAAACAGCAATGCCATGCTTCTCATGTTCACAAACACAATCCATTCAGATGTTGTACATGTACAATTTGCGTGATAAAAAAAACACACTACAATTAAAATTCTCTGCTAGTGCAAACCCAGAATGCTAATCTACTTTGGTTAAAGCATATGTAATACATAATGCATTTAAGCAGGGTGTTAATGCGGCATTAATTAACTTTCCATTGCATAAATTTTTACCACCGGCACTCCATGAATAAAACAGCAACTGGATCGCTGCGAAAGTGCAATGTCTGTTACTGTGTCACTGATCTGGAACTAAGAATAAGGATTTGGCAGCTTTGATTATGTTCAATTAAACGTACTCCAAAGATTTCCACAGCATTACTTATTAAAATGCATACTCTACGTGCACATAACCCATTCAGTTCATTGCTCGATAGTGCATTCGTGTATGGCAGTGTCTCGCAACCTTTTTGATCTGGTTGACCCCCAAACAAGACCGCTGGACTTCCCCCCCCACTTCCCCCCCCCCCTCCAGAGTTATGTGAAACACTTGGGAAGAGATGAAGGCCACCCGTTCAATGTTGCTGTACTGGCGGAGAGCTCTACTTGACAAACACAACTAGAGAGTATGCATCTAGGCTTTGAATGTTGTTGCCTGCAGACGGTTTCCAGGAATTGAATGAAAGGATAGGGTAACAAAAAAAATAAACTTCGTAGTTAAGTATAGAACATTACAATACAATGTTGTTGATAAAAAAAAACGTGAAAAGACCGATGTGGAGGATGGGACACATGCATAGAATAGTGGAGGGCAGGATTCTGAATTCGACATTGGAGCGCATTCAAAGGTTGGCAAGCAAGGGGAGACTAGAGCCACATGATGGGATGCTGTAAGAGAGGACCCTGATGGTCAGGTATCAACTTTACAACAACTCCAGCACCTAGTGAAATGATAGAGGCCCTAGCGAGTTGCGGTGACATTCTAGGCATTGGCCATGATGACCTCTTGAACTTGCCCTTAAATCGACCTGAAATCACCGATGTATTGCAATGCGCATACTCAATTTATAAAACTTTGCAGGGGCCTTTTCATAATATTTTAATTTGCTCTTTTGTAACGTGTTCAAGTAGCTGACCCATAATTATTTGCGTAACGTTTTCCAGTCCGCACACTCACGTGATTAGGTTTCCACTGCGTGGACAACTGGAAGACTTTGAATGCTTAATTATTGCCATGTTTTGCTTCATCCTTCTCATTACACGTTGTGTTTGCATGATGGTAAAATGTAGGGGCGAGGAAACTTGGCCATGTGCAACTGCACTTCAATCCAAGCTGTCGCACGGTTATTTTGATTCTGAAGTTGAACCGCAAACAAACAGCGCTGGTATTTAACCTTGGCAGCTAAATGCAAAATAAAATCCATTAAGCCTTGTGTGTATATGCTCCACGCCTGTTTTCTTTCTTCCACCTCCTCCCACCCACCCTCCCCACACTGATTTATTCACCTTGTATAGTCGGGGGGGGGGGTATTTTTTTATATATAAGCTTTGAAATGCACCTCGCTTGTGAAGCCCTAATAAGTATGCTGCATCTGTGCGTCAGCATTAGCAAGCCACACTTTTGGCAGCAGAGACGGGCGACTCGGGGTGTGAATGTGCGAGACGGAGGGGGGGTGTAAGGGGGTGGGGGGCCCACAAGCATAAGCTAAGCCAAGCTTGTCTCATTTGGCTAAGTTCGGGCATATTCCTCTTTCTGCTTGCAGCAAAAAAAGGAATTTGGTTCATATCTGTCAACCGCCTTAAAAGCCCCCAACCCCATTAAAATCCGCAGGCTTCCAAGGCATCCTCGCTGGGCTGTTGTGAACTAATGGGCGCTAAGGAGTTGACGTTATTCACTTTAAACTTTGTATACACAACGCTGCTTGTTATCGAATCAATATGCTTACATAAGATTCTCCCTACGCTTGCACCAAGTTGTGGGAATGTTGATTGTTTTAAAAGTGGCAAAGGAAAAAAAAGCCATCAAACGTATCCATCAAACTGAGAACTGAGTTTAGCTCTCGATTTCTTCCGAGAATAGAGCGTGTAAACTAGACATCGACCAAAACCTCACCGTCACTTCGTGTCGAAAATTGAATTCTGTAAGAAGAAGAAGAATCTTCTTATCATCACCATCATCATCATTCTTATTCTCACCGGTACTTCTATCACGATCATCATCACCACCTCGGATGAGCACGGTTGGCGACGTACGGCGCGCAAAAAAAAATTCAACATACATCGTGATCTTCTTAATATTTAAAATACACCTAACTGTTCGGTCCCAAAGGTATTGCGTCGCGCGTGTCACCTCTCTACGCGTGACGCCGAGCGGGGAGCAGAGGGCTCTTGTGTGCATGCGTGAATCATCTCGAGGCATGAGGATGCAGGCCACAGCAACGCTCTCGTGCCCCTAATCAGCGCGGGCAGCCGTCTGCGCCCGCAACCACCGCGCAGCTGTGAGAGATCGTCTACCCTCCGATATTGACACGTTGTGGCGCCCGGCGCAGGCTGGCGCACGCAAATGACATTCCGTGACGTTTCAGTCATTATCGCGGCTAACCTACATCTGTTGGGCCCTGTCACCCCCGGGGCTCTCGTTAATTAGTCATCGACGCGATTAGCGCCAGTCATGTCACGTTGTCGTTGCTGGGTTCCTAGGCAGGGATTTGTGGCTTGCTTGACATTGCGCGCACACCGCCAAGGACGTTTTGTGGCCGGTGAAATTGCGTGTGTGGTGTTACATTTACAGTCTTGCACTCACAATCTTGCTCTTGAGATGTTAATTGCAACGTACAGCGCACCTGCTTTGCATGGCGAAACGGGTTGCCCGTGATTTTTTTGTTACCTCCGATACAGTGAAACTTTCTCTCTGCATCTGGCAACGTAATTCCACGTTGTCACGGTTCGCTTTTTTATGCGTTTGTAAACGTTGATGTACAAATTGTGGCCTGTGTTCACATACGACCCCACGCTTTGCTTAATGGTATATCGGTCAGTCTAAATGCAAAGTATGCTGTGAGCGTAGTGGAGGGAAGCAATGAACGCTCATAGCACAACAACAGCAGCAGTACAGCTTTACAATGCAGTTTTAAATTAAATAAAACAATCACGAGTAATAATGGAACTGCAGCGGTATGATCAGTGGAAATGCTGTTATTTATACCGTGTGGTAATAAAGTTGCCACTGGTTATGGTTTGGGGGGGAATTTTTTTCAGCAGCCACTACAGCAGACAATGGTGGGTGGGGGGGGGCGACCAGACATTGGAGAGGGGCAGGAGGAGGTGGGGGCGTTTTCCGCTGTTGGCATCAGCAACGAGTGATGGTTAACTGAAGTGACAGCCTTAACCGTGGCAATCTGCCCCGCGTTCGATAGAGTGCCCGGCGCGTCCTCGCCGGCCAGTGATTGAAACGTTACGGTCCGGGCACGCTGCTGTGATCTCCCTGATGGGCACAATGTTATCGCCGGACAAATGTAACGCTGCGACGGGAATTACAGAAGGACGTTCAAGTGTGTGTTAATAACAGACAGAGAGCGTGATTTTATTTTTTTAACAAACGGACGTACATTTTGTGTGTAGAGTATTTACATGTATCCGTGCGAAAATACAACTTTGATTTATTTGTTTGCTTATTCGTTACCGGTGACCTGGGCTGCCAAACGTCTTACACGGTGTGTTTTGGCAAAAGAGCTCGGGGTCATTTTGATGTATTGAGTTCTGCATGCAAACTAGAGTTCATTAACGTATGAACCCAAGCCCATGAATTGTAGCCCAGTAGCATGCAAAGCTTAACATATGTTACGCAGATCATCGTGGTCGTGTTGTACAGCTGTGAGAAACTGAATCAAAACGTTTTATGAAGAAGCTCCCAACACACGGAGTGAAACGTTGAGCGTCGTGACGGACGGACAACGTGGGATACAACCCGAAAACACATCGCGGTGCATTGCTTAACTTTATTTTAGTCCTCGCCAAATCCACAACCTGCTGACATGCTGCTTGTTTAAAATACCAAACAATGGCAGGTTCAGAGAATGTTGACAGGAATCAATGAAATTGAGGGTTGGCCACACGTTTCGAACTACACATGCTCACACATTATTTCAGATGTAGGGCACTGCTGGCGGTACATGATTAGTTTCGTCACTTGACGAAACCATTTTTTTTAAAGGTTAAGCTGTCTAATTTTCATTAACCTAACCGATGAGTCAACTTGCGTTAAATTCGTAATGCATTTAAGTTTACGTGATTCTTTTTATAATTCTGGTCATAGTTTAAGTGGAACTTGGATAACTGACGAGGACTGTTGATTTCAGTAGCTTACAAGTATCAGCATGAAAAGCCAAAGGGGTCGGTGTGTCAGACATTTGGTGTCCATTTACAGAAAAACGTGAACCTAATTACAATCATCCCATTATTTCAGCCACTCAGCTGCCGGATGCCACCACAGAGTACTAATGAACTTCTGTTGGCGACCGTAAGTTCAGAGTCTTTTTCTCGAGGTGACTTTGAGACAGGCCGGGTTTTTTTTCATGTAGTGCATGCATCGGCAACGACCTTCCAAAGTTCTCACCTAAAAAAAAAACTTTTGCAAAGGTCCCTGTTCAATGTAATCTGTTACATATTGCGGACTCGTGGCCCACATAAGGTTTGAATTGCATCCATTTATTTATTTATTTATTCCCACCTGTCTCAGACTTGTTAAAATAAATGTTCTTTGGTTGGGTATTTTTTTGTGTATATATGAATGTAATGTTTCTCGACAGTATTTGGAATTAAACAATCCCACCAGCAAGTGTTGGCTCCGAAAAAATTCTCAGAAGGAGAAGGGCAAACGGTTGACTACGTAGCACTGTTGTCTACGTACGGTGCGAAAGAAGTTCAACATACACCACTCCTACATACAAACGCAAGTCGGGCTTCCACCTCTCTCGATTTCACACATTTCGCTATCCCAAGCAGTGGTGGGGGTTGAAAAAGAAACCGCAACGTATTATTGGGAATTTTTGCTGTCAGCTGCGGCTGTCCCCGTAACAGCCATCCCCAAGTGCATAATGCCCCGTAGCGTTGGAGATAATGACTGCGCCACGGAAGCGTCGCCGCGGTTTTAAGTACGTCAAACCTGCTAAGGTGGCTCTCCTGCACGTCTGCGGCTCGCCGACACTCATTATGCCGCGGAAAATCCCTCGAGTGTCACTTTTATTAGCTAGTGGCAATTATGCAGGTGCTGCAATATCAGTTAATTGCTCTGGGCAAGCCGGCAAAGGCTCTGCCCAGTAAAGCATTGTGTGGCGAGCGTGCGACAAATTGCAGAGACAGTAATAAGAGTTTTTTGAGCGACGTGTTTATGCCTGCAAAATAATTTGCAGTGATAATTTGCTTGAAACTTAGAAGGTAACTTCATGTGCCTCTACTGAGGGGCTCTGGGCAATTATTTACCGCGATTGATTTTGTGGTTAAAATTATTACAGTACAATAATTAATTTCATACCTATATAAAACTGCTTTTTATGAAGTATACAATGTCATAAATTTGATATTGAAAATGCATTACTTATATGAATGGTTTTCCGATTGGCTTGGTTTGTTGTGCCGAAATTAGAGCAGAAAAATAAATGTTTGCATCTTTATTATCTGTATTATTATCGTTTTCATCGTCATTGGCATCAACGTCATCACAACAAGCGAAATGAAGAAATTCTTATTTCATGCACTAAGCACGAGTATGCTCGAAATTAATGTTGAGAAAAGTAGTTGCGAGTGAACACGTGAGACGATGTTCGCGATGTGTCCTGCTCAAGCTGGTGTGGCAGCTACTTGATGGGACGTGTCTGCGAGGATGACTACCGTTGAGATGGAGCTGTCAGATAGGTTCAAGTGCTGGAGTGATGCGGATTTCAGCATTGCAGAACCGTGAGGGATGGTGATGGCAGGGGGAGGCCTTCATCCAGCGGTGAATACAAAATAGCTGCTGGTAATACATCATCACCATCATCAAAGGAAAAATGCAGTACATTAATATATGCCTGCAACTACTTTGAGAAAGAGATTAAGAGGAACACGTGAATTTGGGAACATTCGCAGGTTAATGGCATAATTCAAACGGTTAAGAAAAGTAAGTGTGCTTGGGTAGGTCATGTTTCTGCAAGGGATGATGGACCATGGTTAAGAATAATGACAAAGTGTAAGCCAAGGAATGAAATACGCTTGAGAAGACGTCCGCTGAGAAGGTGGCGGTGATGAAATCGGCTCGTTTGCTGGCGGTTTGTCGATTATTGCATTGCAGAATCATGAGAGATAACAGGAGCGTAGGGAGACCTTCATTCGGATTGACCAAGATTGATGATGATGAGTGATGAATATATTCCCTTATGTTTGTTTGTGTACCAGGGTGCGGATTGCTCCCAGCCTTGTGACTCCGGGTCCTATGGAGCAAATTGCTCATCCTCCTGCACCTGCAGGAACAAAGGTGTCTGCTCACCCATGGATGGGTCGTGCATCTGCGGCAGTGGTGAGTGAACATGACGGACATCGCTTAAGCTACCTTCTATCACGGAAATTGTAATGAAGAAATTCTGAAACTGTGAAAGTGACCAATGGCTGTTTCGTGAGCGAAATCGAAATAAAACTAAATGCCCTTTGTTCATCTCGGGAAACGTCAGAGTTCTAAGGCTCGTTTCCAGGAGAGTCATACTTTTGCATGTTTGTCAAATTCAAACGTTAAGTGGGATACGGAAAGAAATTGGGATTAAGCAGAAAAACCCCCACCCAAACGAGGAGATAACAATCAAAACTCTGTACAAATAGATTCAAGAATATGGTCATTGCTCTACTACTGCCATCACTTGACCACCTAACAGCCCAGGCACACACCTCCAGATATCCCCAGACAATTTCTCAAGTACCAAGAAGGCCCCAACTTAAGTTTCTTCCATTATTTACAGAGATTTGTTGCACGATCTAATGTGCGTGGTAATTAGCAATTTTAATACGTACAGTCAAATGTTAAATGCCACCATACAAATTTCAGCCATATACTTGCTTATTCACGCCATTGCTGGTGAAGGGACTCAACAAGCAAGGAATCTGGAGAGCCCATTCAGATGGTAATTGTGGCCTATTCTCTCCTGCTGACCAGGCATCTTGGTCAAGACAGGGGTTACCCACGCTTTATACATCCTGCGTGACCAGCCGATCGACTTACTTGGATGACTCATTTATGCTGCTAGATTGGACAAGCAGCAAGGGGAACTGAGAAACTTGGCCCATTGTTTTCAGCTGCCGTGCTGGGAGGTGAAACTGAACCAGCTACCTCTGGACTGGGATATAAGTCCAGAGGTGGCCCTCGTTTGGAATATACTTACGGAAAAAAACCGAAATAAATCGATTTAAACTTTTTATTTATTAGATAAGAAGCGACCTGGCCACAAATGATAGCTCAACGAAGTGGATTATCATCACTTGGAAATGTATATCAACCAAATACTCTAAACGCGTGTCGATTCTAAATGTGGAGGGGAACACCGGAGAACCTGTAGAAGGATCCACGCGACCACGGGGGAGAGAGACACACCACAAACTCCAAACATACAGCAGGCGTTAGGGTCGGATCAAACCACGACCTCCTGCATGCCAGGCGAGCTCGTTAACATTTCGGCACCGTGACGATGCTGCGCATGCAGGGTGGCAGGGCGTGGACTGCTCCATCCCGTGCTCCAGCGGGACCTGGGGCCTTGCCTGCAACGCGTCGTGCTCCTGTGCCAACGGCGCGTCGTGCAGCCCGCTCACCGGGGAGTGCACCTGCGGTGCGGGCTGGCGTGGCGAACACTGCGACGTGCCGTGCCCTGTGAGCGTGCTTGCCCTCTCCCCGCCGCACCGCGCACGCACATGAGTTCGGCGTCTTGAAGATGAGATGAATGCAACAATGCCCACGTTTTTTTATGCGTTCCAACTCAGGCTGAAAGGGTTAATATATTCGCTTTCCGTCCATCTGTTCGTCCGTATGTCTTGTCTGTCCATCGGTCTGTCCGTGGGATTATGATGCCTCTCGTAATTATGGTCAAGTATCAACTACAACTTTCCTATAATGTTGTGTTGCTATGAAGGACTTACCCGAGAGAAAACCGGTAAAAAATGTAAATAAAAGCTCTGGCCAAAACTTGGAGACAAAGCATGCATAAAGGACGATTGGCGAATTTGCGAATTTCCCTGACCACTCCTCATGCCGATAACTACGAAACTAAAATATTTTCTACGACAGACAGAAAGCAGTACATATTTTATACATGTGCATGCTTTATTATCTTGCTTGTTTATCTTCACTCGTGCTTTTTTCATTGGAACCATTGATGATATTTTGATATGCTGGTGGTTTTAATATGATAGCTGTGGGAATCTGCTGAGAACTGGTGTGCATTATTATTGCAGACGGTTGTCATGTGGTCCATTTTAATGGGTTATTGTTAAAATTTTACCAATAGCATGAAATAATTTACTTATAATCCTGTACATATATGTAGCATTCAGGCATCAAATTGTTATTGTGACCCATCAAACTTAATTACAAGAATCACACATGCCATTCAAGAACTGTACATTTTTAAGTGCATCAGGGTTAAACGTACGTAGATGTAGGCCATCATTTAACATTCTAAATTCCCGAAAGTACATTCCTAATACATGAAATGGCATTTTCAACACAGCTTGTAGTGATATTTTATGCAGAACGCCAGCGTTTCGTGTTCTCTTTGACCGCCTGTAGCCGACCAGTGCTGCGATGGTGAACACCGAGGGGAAAAGGTGCAGTTGCGGCTCCCGGAAATCGCTCGCTCACGCTCACTGCTGGTGGAAGGGAGCTCGGGAGAGAGCCTCTCTGGGAGGGGTATTCCGTGCGTACTCATCTGCGCTGGCGCACCCTCCTTGCGCGGGCCACACTGAAGGAAATTATTTTTTTTGCTCGATTTTTTCTTCCTTCTCGAGGACGGGACGTTCGGACTCGGCTGTCAGGAGCGCTGTGACTGCAGCCACGCAGATGGCTGCGACGCGGAGAGCGGCACCTGCCGCTGCCTGGCCGGCTGGACAGGTGCGTGGCCCGGCAGACATCGGCACAGACCAAACGCCCCTCCCTGGTTCCCCCGCGGGTATCGTGTGGCTCAGCTGTTCTTATTGTATTCGTTCGATTTGTAAGACGACTCCCCTCCACGAAAGTAAGACGCACCCGGAAAGTAAGACGCACAGAAAAACTTGTTTCCGGGGTCCGAACAATTATATATGTCTGGTCACACATGGAACAAAAAACGAAGGCAAAGATCCCCCATATAGCCTTAAACGTTTGGGGCAAGTGCTGTTAGCAAACACCTATGAAAGCTGGCATGCCACACGAGGCGGCGGGTGGCCAGCACCACGCGCACCTTTGTCTATCCAGTGGAGATGTTTACACACTTCAGCAGTTACTAATTTGAGGCTGAGTCAACGTGGGGGAGGCCTAGGACCAGTTAAGATATCCGTCAGTGGTGTTGGCCGTGAGTGGGAATGGAACTCAATTGCCAGATTCATCGCGATGTGCACACACCCACCCACATCCACCCGTGCACACCAGGTAATAAGATGCACCTCCGAATTTTTTTTTTTAAATACCATAAAGTGGGGAAAAAGTGTCCTTATATTTTGGGGAATCCCTAAATCTTTTGCAGTGCTGTGATGTATTGAAATATTGCATCGATGTGCTTCGTTGAACGGATTAATCGGTTACAATTTAATAAATTTTAATCGTAATTGCTGAGTACGGGGACCAAAGGCCCACAATGTCAGGTGGCCAGCAACAAACTACACTTTTGAAGGTGTAATAGCTGTAAAGTTAATAGATATTTTTATTTGGACAATGTTATAGATACTTGGGAAAGGAGACGATGGGATGGAATTCCAAAGCTGAGTAGTGCGATAAAAGAATATTATAGAGCTGTGTTGTGACCTGCAGTGTGGTGGTTGAGTAGGTGAGTGAGTGGGGGGAATGAGTGAGTTGGTGGGTTAATGATTGAATTGGTGTGAGAGTGAGTGGGGGGAATGAGTGAGTTGGTGAGTTATTGATGGAATTGGTGTGAGAGTGAGTGGGGAGAATGAGTGAGTTGGTGAGTTAATGATGGAATTTGTGTGAGAGTGAGTGGGGGAATGAGTGAGTTGGTGAGTTAATGATTGAATTGGTGTGTGAGTGAGTGGGGGAATGAGTGAGTTGGTGAGTTAATGATGGAATTTGTGTGAGAGTGAGTGGGGGGAATGAGTGAGTTGGTGAGTTAATGATGGAATTGGTGTGAGAGGGGGGAATGAGTGAGTTGGTGAGTTAATGATTGAATGGTGTGAGAGTGAGTGGGGGGAATGAGTAAGTTGGTGAGTTAATGATTGAATTGGTGTGAGAGTGAGTGGGGGGAATGAGTGAGTTGGTGAGTTAATGATGGAATTGGTGTGAGAGTGAGTGGGGGGAATGAGTGAGTTGGTGAGTTAATGATGGAATTGGTGTGAGAGTGAGTGGGGGAATGAGTGAGTTGGTGAGTTAATGATGGAATTGGTGTGAGAGTGAGTGGGGGGAATGAGTGAGTTGGTGAGTTAATGATGGAATTGGTGTGAGAGTGAGTGGGGGGAATGAGTGAGTTGGTGAGTTAATGATGGAATTGGTGTGTGAGGGTGAGTGGGGGGAATGAGTGAGTTGGTGAGTTAATGATGGAATTGGTGTGAGAGTGAGTGGGGGAATGAGTGAGTTGGTGAGTTAATGATGGGATTGTGTGA
>NW_024705122.1:36917-71745 GCF_018977255.1 Callorhinchus milii
TATATTAAGAAACGTTAGTCGGATGGGGGAGAAGGTGGCTCGTCATGGGCTTACCACATGATTTAAATATCGCTAAGAAATAAACGCCATGTCAACCATTCTTGGGCCGTCACACTGACTCTGCTAATCTATCGTTCCTCAGCGAAATACGGTAGCTACTTACTATCGATGTGACGCTTATGACGGTTTACGCAACCTAGAAGGAAGAACAGTGTTCGTGATTCCACCTTTTTCTCGCAACGAGCTTGGCTCAAGATGTACCTCGGATTGGCCGTCGTGGTGTATACCTATGTCGACGCGCTAATTGCATAAAGTAATAAGATTGATGCTGAATGCCAAAGCCGAGATTTGTCTGACACGGTCATTAACTCATAGTCGACCAGGAATCTGTGTGCCTATAGGGTATGAGACTAGACAACGGGGTCCGGTAAAGTCATTCCAGGGCGCACCTACCTCTCACAAAGATGAGATAATACACGACGCACTGTAGTTTTTCCTACTACGCTTCGTATCCTTCTGGCGTCGTAGCCGCAGAATGGGGGTATGCTTAAGACGTTCGCCAACTAATAAGCAAGACTAACAGGACATTTTAGACCAACGGGTCACGTGCCTGTCCTGCAGCTCAGCTCCTTATATATACCAATGCACGAAGTGGACCAAGTCACTACTGGCGTATGGAGCCCATCCGCTACTCTTTCATGTGATATTTGTTGGTATCTGGGGTACGGGTGGATAAACCTTAATGCTTACCCCGGACCATTTTGACCTTCAACCCCACTTACGAAAGTAAAAAGTTGGCAACGATTGCCTAAAAAATGTCTGTAGCTGGCTATACACCTAATAGAGTCTATGCAACGCGCTGCAATGCCCATACCGATGCCTTCGCCACCACCACATGCGCAGCACGCAACAACTACTTTACAATATTTTGGCGCCTAACGTGGGAAATGCAATCATTCTCCATGATCCACTCTGTTATGAGAGGGCGGTCTAGGCCGTTTTGACCGCTTCGTTGTTCTTTAATCTACGTTGGAAACAATTCGTTTTTGAACCACACCCTGGTCTATGGCACCCATATTGATCTACACCCCTCTCTGGCAGTGATCTACTCATACGGCTCCCTTCCGGTATCCTTTGAGTTTTATCCAAATGCCAGCCTTCTCCCCTAAGGTTAGTGGCGGTCCCAGCGGTGCACATAAGGGAAATCTCCTTATGTGGGCGACTTGCTCAGAAATAATCTCCGGTCCATCGGCGGGTCCCATGTATATCGCGGCACAATTGGATGCCACGCAACGCAGTTATTGAGCGCGTCTATTGAGTGTGTACGCGATTTTTTCACTGCGGAGCTAATTGCCAGGCAATGTATCTCGCCCAAACACGGTTGAGGTAATAAAGTCCTCTCATCATCAGTGACCGGGGATTTATACTGATCTCATAAGCGTCTTGGCACCTACTTAGGGTGGCTATGAGATATCAGGGTCCGCTGCATTTATAGACCCAGACAAACTGCACTATAAATAGTACCCGGTCGATTTGAGTTTCAGTCTTCGAAGGTCGGTAGGAATCGCGATCACTGTAATGAGTTTTGGAAGAGAGCCCACTATTGTACCCATCATACGGGGTTTCTGGGTGCAGCAAGACATTCATAATTTGGTATTGTTAGAGCCAAGAGTGCGCATCTTCCACGCTGACTGAAGGAAGTCGGGCATGGTTCACACGGTTCCCCACCTCTATGGCACAAACCATCTATTGTAATCAATAAAACACAAAAATTCTTATCGTGCAAATGTGTGATAACTCACAAAAAGGATCTCCTCCAAGCAGCGTAGTATCACTGATATATTAATTCTCTATTAGCAGAAGCGGCAAAGTCAAACGAGACTAACAATGTGTTTATCCACAACAGACTGTGGCAGCGCATCCACCTAACTGGATTCCTGGTTGCGACAAGGCAAAAATGTCGCAATAAAGATGTAAAAAATGAGAGAGTTGATCGTGGATGAGCTTCAAATGTTTGATTGATTCCATTTTTGCGGTCGACACAGGAAGGAGTACAATCACCAATACCATGCGAGCCAGGCGACCAATCACTGGACGCGTCCTAATTAGCAAGTTTATAGATAGGCACCCTCCGGTCTCAAGGTCCTCGGGCCTCCATTCTACCACGGTCTGGTGGTGCCAACCCGGAATGCCCAGTCACACAGCAACTGTGCAGGAGGTTAGCGTGCGAACGCTAGACTTAACACTAGAGTCGCGTAACCTAACCCGCGCAAGCTTTTAGTCGGCTTCGGTGGAAAAGGCGATTGTATCTTTGCAGAGGTGCGACAGGATCCCTTTTCACTTCGTACGTATTGTTTGGTCCGACCGCTTTATCGATACACGTTTATGTCAAGTCACTACTGGGAATGCTTGTCAGGGTTGGCAAGACTTATAACGTGACGGCCTCGCTGTCTTGTATAAAGACGATCAATCTCTCGGGTAAAGTAGCATCTCACTATTTTGCAGCGACAAATCGGTTTCTCACTAGACGCGGAATGGTTGTATCTTTCGTTTTAAGGACCACCATCCCTAGGCGGAGTACGTTAAATAAGGCGCGAGGAAACAACGGAATACAAGAGTACTAAGGATAATATTATACATACCACCGGGTATGTGTGATTTTTTATCGGCAGGAGCTATAGATCTTCCCTGCCCTCCTGCTAGGGACTACTAGAGTTCACTATCGAGTCTATTCTGGGGTGTAATTTGCGTCACACCGCCCCGTTGGCTCGAGGAGCGCCTCATGAACCGCGCCCCTAGCTAACCAAAGCATGATCTTGGGAACCTTTACCCAAACCACCGGCAGTGCGCAATTTATTGTTCAATCTATGATAGCTTGTTTCATACGCTTCGTTATATCAGTCTGCTCACAGTACCTTCATAAAGGTCACTGTGGGATGAGTGGCTGATGTGGGGCTTCCTTCCTCAGTTTTCCGTATTTCTGGGCTCCCAAGGTTAGACGCAGGTCCGGACTTCTATTATGGTGTTGTCTATATTGCTGGCGATATGAGGGCAGTCGTTTACGAACCTAAACTCGGCACGAAGCGTATAAGTTTGAACCCAGAGGCGTACCTTTGGTAGACATGGTCTGGATTGTCAACGATAATATTTTGTACTCAGGTAAAGGTGCTCTTTTGAAGTCTCTCATGAGGCATCACCATGATAACGCCATTCTAGTTTGTAGGCTAACGTGCTCGTAGCATCGGAAATCCAAGTCCACAGCTGAGGTAAACGTTTTGGACCAACGTTTGGTGATGAATCGAGTTGCGAGTGTTTTCCTCACGTCGCTGTACTACTATTCTGCAATGAACCTTTTTACGCGCCACCGCTTACTGTGACCCAACGGATTTTAACATCGACTATTAGAACGTTACGGGGAATAAATTTCATAAGGATATTTTCCTCCGAGAAAGCCGGCGGCCACCAATGAGAGGCCTCATCTTTACCTACTTTATAATCGATAAGGTTGCATGAGTTGAGTAATAAGGTGAAAAAACGGTAGTGGACTCACTTTCTCACTGCGTGGGTGCTGGAACTGGCGTACGATTACATGGAGTATTAACTTCATCCTAGTTCAACCGCTGAACTTTTACGTTGCTGTAGACTTCCTTAGTAAATATCCTAATCTAGATGAAGCTACTCTGGCTTCTCGTGCCTAAAGGCCCACCCCGATACTCTCCAGGTGGGAACTGAGGGCTAAGTTATTAAACGCCCTCCGCGAGCTCATTTATCCAAACTCGTCCGGGCCGTAGATCAAATTTGCTTGGGTAAACCGCCGACTTGTGACACGATTCCTTTGTGGGGATTACCGCATATCTAACTCCTAGACACGGCAGCAACTCGCATAACGTGCGGACACACCCGGTCTAGCCACCCCTATTCGCGGCATGTGACAAACAAATTATCAGTAAGAGACACTACAATGCCAATCTTTACGCTCCAACCTTGATGAGACTTTGTACTTTACAGCTAGCTTGGGCTGTGAGAGAAGGTCCAGCGGACACTACCTTCCCGAACAGCAACGCTCACATGGGTTTCGTCGATGTTGGTACACCATACTCAGTAGCTATCCCACGCAATAGTTACACCCTATCGTGGTTTGCCCCCTGATTCGTAGCACCCTTACAGTTTTGATCTTAGCCGCGGAGGTCTCCTATGCCTCAGCGCTAATTATGATTGTTAATATGGCAAACACTTTGCTGACAAGATATTGAGATAGAAAGAAGGATACTACAAAGCAGGCTGAAGTGATTCTGGAGGAACCGTCACCGCCAGGTGCATAGGTGTGCGCAAATCATGCCGGCCGATTGCCGCCCAATTAGCAGACCGGATTGATCGGCAGATAAGGCAGGTCATGTCATCATGACCGTGCAAACCGGGTCCCACACCTACCGCGGGAGAGTGCTGTGTTAAAAGTAGATCTGGCGATATCACGTGGGTTACTCAGTGTAGGGAAAAGTAGTCTGTTGCCCGCAGAGGCAATTACTTGTCAAGTGGCAGGATAGAAATCCGGTTCTCGTTCGGTCAGCTCTCAATGATTCCCTTGCTTTTACTGTCTTCCGCTATGGGAAATAAGATAGCATCTGGAAACGGATGCGGGACACCTTTACGATTACCATGCAAGGTCCATATGCACGCGCTATCAGGTCACGGTAAAACATTACAACAGAGGCGTGACAAAAAGTATGGACTAGCTTTCTTCATGTCACTCAGGTCGATGTTTCATTCATGTAGATATGCGCATTCATTTACCCTAGGTAGCTTGCGTGCCGCCTTTACGTGATTGGGTCTAACAGCCACCTTAAGCCCTCTTCATTCAGGAGCGACATATGGTTCTATCAAGCTCGACGCTATCTGACAGCTGCGGAGCGAGAGCGAGCTCGTCTCGCCCTTTGCAGAAATACACTCCCGGTCTCCAGGACCCCGGGAACTTTGTCCACCGGTACCACCAAGATTGCATAAGACATGGTGAATTGACGAATATGGTTTAAAGAACAACACTGTAGTCGGTCTATGGACTTTGGTGTCACCTAGTCTTTTCGCGACTGAGTTCTCGGTTGAACTAGATGTACTCCTCTGAGCATCATACCTAAACGATGTACTAGGTCGAGTAATTGGGCCGTTATGACGAAAGATTATGGTTCACCTTAGGTGTGGCATGCCGGGTCCCCGGTAACTCGTTACGTTGACGAGTTTGTACAAAACGGATGTGAGCCTTGTGCGCGCCGCCATAGCTCAAGTACAGTATCGTCGAGATTCCACTGTAACGTGTTATAGATCAAATGAATGAATCATCTTCATCCTTGTGTTCATGCTGTCATTAGCTATGACAGAGCAATGATCGGAGTGCGGGTATACGTGCTTTCGCTCCCCGGATTTATCACCGTTCCAAGTGATGCTCGTTGACGCTAGCGACCGAAAGCGCGTGGATCCTACAGTTTCGTCGTCAGGGTCGGTCCTTATCTCGTCAACGTTGTAGAAGGTAGTTGCAAGCACATCCTTCGGGATGTATTACTTTGTGGACCTCTTCGGGCGTTGAACATAATTATGGTGTACGACGTTAAAATAATGAGTAGAGTGTCCACAAGACGCCTAAAACTTACCGTACCTATCCTTCAAATGCGGGACGCAAGGAATGTGAAAGATATGGTTCACTACCCCAACTGCTCTACGCGACAGCATTAGTTATGGCTACCGGGCCCGCCTCTATGCTACATGGCCAGACCTACTTAACGTCTCAGAACGTGGGACATTGTTTAGATACTACAAGCTCAACGTTTACCATCAAGGGTTAGGCCCGCCTATTTCGAAAACCTTGGAAACCAATCGCCGCCGTAAGCGCAAGACGAGGGGGACACTCTCACTGCATCCAGCGTTGATATCTGAGACCCTATATTACGAGACAAGCGGCTGTTCGACATACTAGTATGGTCCTCTTTGATATCGATAAATAAATGTTAGGCCATATTGATCCGACGGCTATTACGGAATCAAAGGGCACAGGCGATAAAGTCCGACCTTACAATACTTCGTGGATCCTCGTTCTAGGGGATTTAGCGAAATGCTAGTAAACGCTGGTTTAGCTGCAAGCGGCTAACGAAAACCCATTTTCCATTCGTCTTTTCGGTCACGATATACCCTACGCCATAATAGGAGTGGGATTATGGACCACACGAAGATGGTGTTCGCCGGGGCACGATACCTAGGGAGGAAGATAAGAGTTTAACTGACGATAGACCGTGCGGGAGATTAGGGAAATCGTCTTGGGTGCTCACCCGAACTCAACGTATGATTCGGCCCTGCAGACGGTCTGTGCCCGAGGAGTCCATGAGTTCGACAATTTGCGTCGGAATCAGGGTAGATGCATAGCAGTGCCATAATGCAACACGCGCGTCATCGCGTTTGAGCGCTCGAGTTATAGAGAACAGCTTGAAACGGTATGGGGTCGACCTTCCAGAAAAGCGTTATGTTGTTGTTTTAATGTATGTAAGCAATTAGGAAGCGTAGAAGAGGTTGGGCGAAGCGGTGTGACGATAGTCAGTTATAGTCTCTAAGTGCGTTGGAGTGCGCCGACCCCCATATTTCTAGACATATATTGGAGGGGCCTAGAGCCCTTTCTTAAAATTCAATTTTCTTCAGGAAATTCTCCAACTGCACCCATTATGTGCGGGATGGCCTATTTAATTCACGGTTGATTAAAGAATTATCGAGCATACTCCAGTGCCATAGAATACTTCCGGATGGAAATAAGGAAATCGGATAATGTGGACAATAGCTGTCTCGATACAGCGCAGATGCCCAGGTGGAACATTACTCGGGACAGCAATTGCGGCGACAGGCAGATTTAGGCAAATGTCTGGGATCTCTGTACTACGATTCTATAATGGTCGGCCCCCGGGTAGTATGTCCATAGGATCAATAGAACGTCCATCGGTTAACGCCGCGGCAAGCTGGACGCTGTATGAATCAAATATTTCCATGAGCGGAAAACCTACTACTTGAGGTGACCAAGTTAAAGTCAGGATGCCTACAAAGGTAGATTGTGCACCGGGAGACGGTCCTGTCCCTGTAACTTGAGTCAAAATCATGAGGCGATTCCAGGAACCACCGGTGCCTCCAATCATCCCCACGCAGGCCATTTTGCCATACCTCAGGATGATAGGGGACTGTGAGATTGAGATCAGCTCACCGAGTTAACCTATCGGGCGAGCGGATTCGAAGTAACTGGTAGGTCTTAATCTACGTAAGAACTTCAACACATATGAGCAATAGTAGGGATTTAGCCCGGGACTTGGAATTTAAGGCTACGCGTAGACATAAGGTAAGGCGTACGACGTAAGGCTAAACGTGGTGCAACCGGTGACTTAGGCAATAGCACTCAATCAAGTAGATGACCAGCTTCCCTCACATTTGGCAGCGGAACCCGCCAGTATACATGGACAAGGTGCTGATGCTTATTGTATCCCACTTTAAGGATCTAACCCTACAACCACATTTGCAGCAAGGACCGATCACCCCGTAGAGCTGGATTCGTATCGCTTTTTATTACTGTTTCATTGTGGTGAACTCGTCCGTCATGTCGTTGCTATGCTGACATATCCCTCTTGCTACCTGGCCTTGACTGGGATCTAGTTGTGCCACCGGGCCTTAACACTCCTCGTATGTGCGATCTGTATCTCTGCATCGTCCTTCGGTAAACACCCCTTTAGGGTAATCACAGACCGTTCTTGCCCTCCAAACAGCCATTCTATTTGGGTGAATTTAGAAGCGTAGTAGATTGACGGATAGTGACAACCTATGCTGCGTCAGATAATTGTAACATCTCGGCTCCTGGCTACAGAAAGTAGTACGGAATAATTAACCAACAGGCTCCACGCCGCGTAGAGTTCCAAAGCTGTGGCAACATGAAAAGAGATAGGGCTTGTAGTTGCCCCTCATTATGGAATCGGCGTCACCCATGTAACATGCTGTCTCGAAACTGGGTACACCCGTGGCTCCAAACTATCGATGTACTGGGCTAGAGAATGAAATTGAGTGAGCACTGGGACTTATACGAATCAACGAACACCCACAAGATTGGACGCGGAATCAAGCCGTAAATGAACACAGGAGGCTTATCTTCCTCGGGCTAAGGTGGCGCGGGCCTTTACGCGAGGTTAACGCAGAGGGTACGTTCATTGTACGACTTTTGGAAGACTATCGTTACTTGGCAGGGTGCAGTGGCCCGCGGTTAAGGTCATAGGTTAAAGAAGCGATGCAACGACGGTGAGTGGGACTGACAACTAATTATGGATGCACTGGCCTGTCCTTCATTACAGATACTTACTCGTAATGTACGGAACTCCGACGCGGCTCGATGGCCTAATCATCACCTTTCTAGCTTTTAACTGACAACTTCAATACCCGAACGTCTTTGGAAGACCTTCGATGTCCAAGCAGAAGGGTAAACTTTTGAAGAAGACCAACAATCTCATAAGCAGCTTTGCGTTATTCGCATCAGACAGCCCGAGGAGAATAACCATAATTTGTCGGAGGATCGAATTAAGCCCAGGGGATAAGTTACCTGGGAGAGGACATCGCGTCTGTTGAAGGGTGCGTGTGCTTCAAATCAACACGGCCATTCTATATAAGCGGCGTCCTCCATAGAGTCGATGTAGTGGTAGACTAGCGACAGTAAATGAGTCCCGCCAACCCACGCCCTAACGGAGATGTTCCTTGATTAGACATCCCAAGGAGCCGGGCGGGAAAGATAGAAACAAGTTGAGATCATTTAATTGCTCTTGGTACGGTCCTTATTTTAAAGAACTACCTTGGTAATCATCAAGGCCGACACACCATTTCAATTCGATCTTAGACCTATCTTCGGTAATCGACATGACTTAGGTGGGGCAAGTGATCATAACCGGTGATAATGTACATCAGCTTACAGGCTTGTTTATGCGGTAAAGGTGTGTGTGGTGACTTCTGCTACAAATGTCCCTTTAAGATATCCTTTGACGTGTCCTTATCAAGTGCACGATTGTCGGCGTCACCAGTCGCGGTTCGGAGAGGGGGACGGCATTGATGGACCGTGAGCCCATGAATGAAGACGACGGTAGTAGAAGGCAACATCTTCGTTTGACCATCCCAGGATGTAGCGTTGACAAGTTCCAAACTGTAAGACTATGTACCCTAAACATGGGTAAATGCATATCTCGCTGCTGGTAGGGTGTTCGCCCAACGCAAGAAAGGGCTTAACTAAGCTATGGCAGGCTGTTTTTGCAGCCCCTCCTAAAACAACCTCGCCCTCTAACGGGGGGATTTTCGCTCTGCCCCGATACAACCCAACCAGACGTGCCTAGGCGAAAGGTCGCGCGGGAACTATATACGATGGTATATGGCGATCTTGTTTCCGGCCGTGGTCGAGCATGTAACGATAACATCATACAACTCCCGCGTGCGTTCTATCGTTTAGGGCTGAATGGAGCGAATTACAGTCACGAACGGTATATCAAATTGATGCCTATGGAAGGAGCACCATCGATACAGAAGCGTGGAGCGCGGTGGGTCAGGGCCGTCATATGCCGAAGCAGATAACGCAAGGGACGCCGAGGATTGCGGTGTATGGACCGCAGGCATAAGCAACCCCCAATCGGCACTACTGAGTGGCGCGATAAACTGCCATAGTACCCAGCCGCTGTCGCAGTTATCCCAACCCCTTAACTGTGATATGCTCTCACCACAACCGTAATCGTAGGCTTGGACATTGAACGGGCCGCGTAACTAAGTGTAATACGACTGATGTGTTCATCGAGACCTGTTTTAAAGAATATGGACCACCGCAATATCACCGGCGCTTACGCGTATTAAATCGGGAAAGGACGACAGTGATCGTCCTGGTCAAATAATTTCAGCTAGGCTATATATTGCCGAGGTTATAAAGTTAGAGGTAGACTTCCGCGGAGGCGTTGCCTTTGAAAAGCCGAATTGGTACTTGTTGCGTTGAGTGAAGTACAGGGTACAAATTTCCGATCATTGGTGGTAATCGCCATAGGCCTCAACTTCTCTATAAGGGTCACGCTGTACGAGAAACGAAAGCTAGGTCGACCGCAAGGGTGGGTATTGCTAGGTGAATTGTCTTCGCGGGCAATTGCTGCAGCAAATTATTGGAGCTCTAGCAAGCGAATTACTATGCCTCCCGGCCTACAGCGTGCACTGGGTCCATTGGTCAATTCTGGGTCATCCTAAGAATTTCGATATACTTTCACCTGAGAGAAAACATACTATGTCCAGTGATACGCGTCAGTCAGCAACAAATGTACACAAATGTGTATTCGGGCGAAGTCGGATTTTGGAGTGTGGGTTAAAAGCCTAATCCGACCCGAAACATTTCCAAACGCAAGCGGTGAACGGATCGGGCCCGCAAAATTGCAATGGATCGCTTTCCGGACAATCACATTCGGAGACGTTCCTGAGTAAAGACCGTGCGTGCGTTTCCAAGTAACTAAAGGAGAACCATATGGCAGGGCAATAGGTCACTCGGCCTACAATTCAACAGGACATATTCAGCAGACTTGTGCAGTTGAGGCCGCGACAGACAGTGAGCGTTAACCAGGCGTGTAAATCTATAATGATTTGTTTATCACCCTGGTGCTCGCTACTCTGACACACAACGCCGATGAACACAAGATGGTCAATAGCACCCAGAACTCTCGTCGCACTCGAATTTCTACTGGATAATCAGCCTAGTTCTGGATACCTCCCTATGGACTCTACGCGATATTAGACTTTGGCGCTAACTTTAATCCATGAACATATGTCACTTCCACCTTACTTCGCTTAGGTATCGCCCTGAGACTGTGGATCAAAGCGAACTTCTCGGGGAGTGCGGCGCATACCAAGTTGATAAGTCTCATGAAACGGAAGTGTCAGGGGTTGGGGTCATTAGAGACGTACAGACTAACCGCCCTGCCAACAACCAATGTTCTAAGGACTTCCTAGCATATTTAGTATCCAGTTTTATAGCTCATAGGGGACAAGCTCGACAGGGGTGCACTGTCGACGACATTAGGAAGGGGCATCGAGGAGACACTTACTTAATGGGCCCTAAAAAACCATTACAGATCCTTGATGTACATTCAGGAATATAAGGGTTCGTATCCCCATGCGCACACGCTAGTTTTGCATATCAGGGATTTAGTTCGGTGGTCAACCACATTGACATTTTCCACAAAGCGAGTTGTCCCGCATGACGCACACGGGTTGAATTTACTTTCCGTGTATCACAGTTGACCGAAAGTCTACTTAGCCGAGGTGCTTGGGTGCGCAAAGCCAATAAGATGCGAGTACGCAAGAGTTAGATTCAAGGGCAGCGATTCAAAGAATAGTGGGACACGTAACTCGATTCTAGTTCTCTTGAAATAGGGCCCGCGTCTTGTGTGCCCTACCTCGCGGTAGGAGTCCGCAGCACGGCGTATTTTCCAAAAACGGGTCTCGAGTTCTTGCGCCATTTTGGATTTCTGACGGATCCATCGCGTCCACTCGAAACCTCTAACACGACCATGTTAGCCTGGTAGTCGGAACACTGGGATATACATGCACAAGAGGCGACTACCTTACCAAGTGTCAGCTGTCTCGGATGACTGCCATTTGTTTAGTTCCAATCACGAGACCTAGGGATAGAGGTCGACCATTTCCCATCGAGTTAGGTTGCCAAGCATCAGCTAATGAGCAAACTAACCGGATGTGGGTTGGGACCGAAGGTTGACGGTCTTAGGAGAAGTACATAGGGTTAATCGGTACATCGCCATTTACCATTGGTACAACGGAATAACCCTCGGGAGATGCTGTATTTCCGAATGGGTGGTTATAGAGCATCAACATTTACTGCCAAAAAAGGCTTCATGTAACAATAACCGAGTGGAGTTGCTCGGGACCCTGCTCATGAATGATCCGCCCTAGCCAGAAGCCGCTTGCAGCTGTCCGTCGAAGGGTCGGAAAACTCCGCAGCGAACCCACATAACTAGGTTGGAGACCAAAGCATTGGCAAGTTGGGCAAGTGAGACCTATCTCACGAAGGCATTGGTGAGGGACCGCCGAAATTCAACTACAAAAGCAGTTTATAAGCTTCTTCGACGACCATTGGAAAGTTCGCTAGCAGCAGTTATGTCTTCGGAAAGTAGGATCGTCATGACACCGGTCCTTTCACCTAAGATTAGATGCAAAAATAAGCTTCGATTCGGCCACATTCGGTCGCTCCTATTCATAAGCTTGATGATCCATATCGACACATTAGATCATTAGAAATACGCCCCGCAGGCGCGTCTTTTCATTGTACCCCCTGAACGATTCATCACAAGCCAACTATCTCCTGCGGTCAACCTCCTTATACGCGTGCTAATCGGATAAGAGCTAGACTCGTACCCAGTTCTTTCCGGCTGAAACTCCTGGCGCGGGCGCCATGACAAAGCGTCCTATTTTGTGTACGCATTTTTCTGGTACTGTCGGACGGCATTTGCGTATTATCGCAAGTGATACGACTATTTAACATCGAACTATAGTAACTAACTAGATCAGCTCGTTCCTACGTGAGGACTACAGTAATCAATGGTGGACATGGAGTCCTAACATGCAAGTCGTAACTGGCCAGTGATGGGCATTAGAAAGGGATGAGGAGATACCAGCTGGTCAACCATATACCTGTAAAGGATTCTCAAGATTTAACCCCATTAACCGAGCTTAAAGCGCTGTTAGTCAACGGAGAAAAGGCAAGTGATTTTGTCCCGTCGATTAACCTCATGCTCGCTCCGATAAAGCCTTATCGTAGTGCAAATATCGATCGTTGTCCTACAGCCAGAATATAGGGATGGAAACAGGTTACCCCGATGCTCGTTCTGTGAGCCCATCTACCACCGTAGTTCGATTAAGATATGAAGTGTGAAACCTCTTTTGCATGCAAGACTCTCGATTTGCAATCAGCCGAGCTCGAAATAATTGGAAGGCATACGTTCCCTATATCACGTTGGCTTGAGGCCTAACCTGCAACGACCGCCGGGAGCTCTGTTCGAGCGAGTAGCCGGGATAAGATCTAACGCATCTGCAAGTTGGCGACCTCTGACGGCCATCTTTTGCCCCATGACTTAAGATAACTCGGACCCAGCGTTAGCCTTCAAACGGGCATCGCCGGATGTGCTATTTTCTCGTTTCTACGCTGGGGACGGGCAGACTGCGCTAGGCATTATCTCTGGGTGATCCCCAACCCACTCATAGGTGCTATCGTTATATGATTACCACAAAAACCCGAAACTAAAAGCTAATACATTACGGGAGCGAAAGTGACCAGGTGGGATGTTTAACGCACGGTGGGTCGCTACATAAGGGATGCACGTTATCTCGCTCACGTCGAGCTAGTAAGGTGACCAGGTATATAATAATCGTGGCTGCCCACAAGACGGACAAGGCAGCCTCTCAAATAATGTCAAAAGCTAGGTTATCGACCAATATGGACGTCGTTCTGCCCGCTATTCTCAGCCGTATATGACGCGTATTGGATTTGGCCTTCTCGGACAGGAACCCGCGAATTATAGGGGCCGTGAATTAGGCGCCTGTGTCACGTCGACTTCCTATTCTGATAAATCGAAACGAAGGGACTGATGGTAGTTCAGTAGAGAACCCATGAGCCCTTCGCCAGTTTTGAACGATTTAAACGGACTGAGCCCAATGCCATCTATTCTACGCTAAACCCGCTTGGGCTCCGGGCTGGACCGATCCTAACTGTACCCCAACCGAGAAAATAGTTTGGCACCATTTCGTACCAATAGGCTGGAGCCCCCGGCTGCCCGCCCGCTAAGGCTAGATAAATAAACTCGTCCAGAGGTCTTAGGCGGCGAATGTACGCACACGAGGTCGCAGGCAATAGATGGTGTCCGACTGGTGACTCATGACGCGGGAATTGCTAGCGACATTTTAAGCGCGTAGCAGCATTGGGAGAGCTATCCCCTCAGTAGGGGGCGATGTACCGGACCGGACTATATCTATTGTAGGCTGAACCAGCATAAGTTGGCATCCTCATGGTTATGTACCGTGCCGGCCTTTATGCTAACAGCACCTGCCCCAACAGCCTGTGTAGGCTTGTGGGGAAATCTTTGTCCTTGTATGTTGTATCAAGAAGTGCCACGTTTTTCCGCAACAATTTCTTCTCACTAACTTGGGTTCTGTGGTTCATAGATTTGGGCTATCAGAACTTTGTATGCTGGCCACGATTGTGCTCATACAACGAAGATCCAACAGGGGGAAGAACTCCCTCATAAATGCTTTAGGCTGCATACTTTTCGCTTGCCAGAGGATACTACTGTGCAATGAATATGCACATATGAGACAGATACCATTAAGCATAATCCATCCATTTTAATGACGGTGGATTTAATTTACATCCATTATTTCAGTTTCTGTTGTGCACAAAGCACGGGGGGCGGGGTGTTTTAAAATTTAAAAAAAATCACATGTGTATTTCGTGTATTCCATATTTTGAATGGAAATGACAAAAAATAATTGATTTAAAATCAAGCATTTGTCTGTATTCTGCAGATTACTGATTCTGCATTACCATATACTGTGCATGTTAAATCGAACATGAATATGCACGTGGATTTTGCGAAAACGGTCTCCTGAGTGCATATTTCTCATTTCACACGTCTCTGTATTATCAGTGGCTCTTCTCACATCCACCTACATTCACACCCTTTGCCTAGCAAGTTCACCTCACTGCGTGCATCTATTTTTGTCCACGTTCCTTTGATCTCACTACCGTTCATTCTGTCTTTTGGCTACGTTGAATGCGTGGGCGCCAAAGGTACCGATTTGTTTTGAGACCCCAATGGGCTAGCACCTCACAAGTACCACCGTCGCAGGATTACTGCGTGTTTATGCCAATGACACAAGCGACCGAGTTAATCTGAAAACCTTCCCACGATTTGAAATTTCCTTTGTAAGTGGCACCTCGGTGGGCCGAGATGTCCACGTGGAATACATTAAGTCATTTATAATGGTAAGGAAACAACAACTTGGGCTACCGGCAGATCGTGCAAGGCAAATAAGCTAATGCCTTGCAAAATTAAAATTTGTGTTTAGTTCGTTGTCCTTCCCCCGCACATACGATTAGCACAGTTGGCTATGTACGGTGCGAAATAAGTTCAACATATTTCCATAATCAGCCCGGGAGAGCAATGAACACATGTTCTGGACCATTTATCCTGAACTCGAGTTCGATGAAGAGCCACCGATAACGACGTCAGTGGTGATTGATATCTGAAGCAGTCCCCCCACGTGTATAAAAATTCATGATTTGCTGGGGGAAAAAAAAAGTTATATATGTTAAGGACAGCAGATCTTGGGCAATTGTTGTACTGACAAACTACCTTCCAGCTTGTCTGCAGTTCCCCGACGATTGTAAGATGCAATGTACATGAGCGACCACGCTATGTGAAACTAAAACATTTTGTCAAATCTATCCTGATATGTGCTTGACGTAATTCCAAACAGAGGGGTGCTAACCGCTGGGCCTACCGCGAGTGGCTATGCTTCAGCTGTTTAAACCCCGCGGCTACGCCGCTGGCAATTGACCGCGTGGGTTCACCGAGGCCGTCTCCGTGTGTTTCCCGGCAGCCGGCTCATCATCATGGAGAGCTCGAACTCCCTGAGCAAGGCGACGAGTGCGGCCGTGCCTACGGAGGGCCACTACGTGGTGGTGGTCGTGGGCATCGTGCTGCTCATCGTGCTGGTGCTGGTCCTCATCGTCGTCTTCCTCTACCGCCAGCGGCAGCGCAAGGACAAGGGGCACGACGTGCCGGCCGTGTCCTACACGCCCGCGCTGCGCGTCGTCAACGGAGAGCCCCCCACGCTCGCAGGTGTGGCAGCGAGCCGAGGAAATCTCAGAGCAATCGAAACTGTAGATACAACTACGTATTTTTCTTCTTCTTGGTTCTTTCGGTAAAGTCACGTAGAAGGGAAATAATAAAATAATAATAATAAAACATAATAAAATCATTCTCACGACGTTTCGGCCACAACGCAAGCAGCCGTCCTCAGGTGAAGAACAAGTCTGTCGGAAAGACAGCGTCTGAATGAATTTCCGACAGACCTGTTTCTCACCTGAGGACGGCTGCTTGCATTGTGGCCGAAACGTCGTGAGAATTATTTTATTATGTTTTATTTTTATTATTTTATTATTTCCCTTCTACGTGACTTTATCGAAAGAACCAAGAAGATGAATCCCTGCAGTCACGAAAGCTTTAAATCGAAACTACATTTTTTTTTTATTTTTTACTGAATTATTAAACTTTTAACTATTTTTATTTTACCAGGTAAGGCCCACTGAGCTATAGAGATATTTTTCAGATGTGAGATGGCTATCACAAATGA
The DNA here is from genome assembly GCF_018977255.1 of Callorhinchus milii. Lineage (NCBI taxonomy): Eukaryota > Metazoa > Chordata > Chondrichthyes > Chimaeriformes > Callorhinchidae > Callorhinchus > Callorhinchus milii. The sequence goes on from NW_024705122.1 coordinate 53,355, forward strand.
TAGCTCAACGAAGTGGCATATCGTGTGGAAATTTATAGCACCAAATACTCGTGATGTGGATTCAAAATGTGGAAGGGAAAATCCGGAGGACTCGGATAAATATCCACGCGACCAGGGGAAGAGAGAGAGACATGCAAACTCCAAATACACAGGCGTCAGGGTCGGGATCGAACCCACAACCTCCTGTATACCAGGCGAGGTAATTAATAGTTTGCCACCGCGGCATCCCAATCGACGGGCCTTCACCGGTGAAGTACGGTCAAACAACCCCCAACAACAACCTGCACCGTGTGTGGGGAGGCCCTCATCCAGCAGCAGTGGATGGACAATAAGGTGCTGCTGGTAGTTGTCACCGGCAATAACGATTTCCATTGTAAAATATCTGAGAGGTATTCATTCAACTGGAAACAGTTGACCTTTAAATACTTTAACTTTGCTCGATTCAAGGAACCGATGGACTATCTGTTACACCTCCAATCGTGCTGTTTGTTGCTGGTTGCTTGCCATTTTGGCCCTTTACACCTGTGCACAGCAACCGTCATCAAACTTAATATGCCTAAGTCAACAAATTCCTAATTTTTGGACAATTTCTTTAGTTTCCCGTATGTCGGCACACCGTAGGATGGCTGCTCCCTCTAGTGGGCAAATGGCGTTTGCAAACAGAGGCCATGTGACTACCAAAGCTCGTGTGGACTGTAGACCAATCATTGTTGATCAGAGACGCCTTTCAACGCTTTTCAACAAACGTTGTTTCCATTGCATAAATAGAACTCCATCACTCAATTCCGAGTGTCACATCAACTGACCCCAAAATTGTCCTCGTATATCATGGCATTGAAGTGATGCCACCACGGTGAAATGGTTTGCACACTGGACTGGATTTGCAATCCAGAGCTTGCCGATTCAATGGCGCGGCAGTTGAAACAACGGTGGAAGTTTCTTAAGCCCCCCCCCCCCACGTATGGTGGGGTAATATATGGGCATTTCTACATCTTCCATGGCATTTGCCCAGTGGAGAAGAGTAGGCTAAAAATACATATGCTTTCCAGAGGGGCTCTCTGGAGCTGCCTCTAGTGTAGGCCCTTCCGCCTGCAGTAGCGTGAGCAGGCAATTGCAGAGATGCACCTTTACATTTTATACCATACTGTGAGATTGCACGTAAAGTAAGTCACACACTCGCGTATATTTTGCCTTTCGCTTCCTAATTTTTTAGCCTGAAAAGTGACAATTTTCATAACCACGCTGCTATTGCTGTTCGTTGCAGTGGACCAGACTGCGCCCAATGGACACGGACGACATTACTTCTCAAACCCCAGCTACCACACGCTGTCTCAGAGCAGCAGCCCGCCACCTCTGATGCCCAACAACTTGAGCAGAGGCGTCAACACCAAGGTGACTCAGGCTCGATTTTTTTAGCGAGCACCTGTCCCGAGACGAAGCGTTTTCTCACGGAAAATGTTTTCACCCGTATCTGCCGCACGACCGTCGTCAACACGGAATGAGATTGGCGAGCGGTTGTATTTTTCACGTGGGAAAGTCAATTTTTTCTCTTTTTTCTGGGCATAGGTAAAAACTTATTGGGCAAAAAAATTGCAAATTTTCGATGGGGACATGGTTTTGCAAAAATGCTTGCAAAACAATCCAAAAACAATTGTGCACGGTTATGTTTCGTATGGCAAGGTCGTGCATCAACACAGTGCAACCAGCGCAACGAATACAGCGCGAGGCTGGTAGAATGGGCATCACGTATAAAAAGTCTTGGGTGCAAAACAGCACTGAGGTCGACAACATTGTACAAAAAACCCCATGTATAACTCAAAGTCTGTGAAGCAGAGTGATCAATTGCACGTACATGTCAAAGAAATCTAAAAATGTCCATGTGTTTTTTTACATGGCTAATTTTTTTTGTTCCCACTTTAAGAGTTACACCGAATGAAATAAATAAGCTTGTTTTGTGGTATTCTTTTGGTCTTTCGGTAAAGTCACTTAGATAAGTTCAAAGAAAATAACAAAAAACTACGACGTTTCGATCGCAACACAAGCGTTCGTCATCAGCCCCTCTTCCTGATGACGACCGCTTGTGTTGAGATCGAAACGTCGTAGTTGTTTGTTACTTTTTGTTATTTTCTTTGAACCTATCTACGTGACTTTACCGAAAAAGCCAAAGAATATGAATTCCTGCAGTCACGAAAGCTTTAAGTCTTGTTTTGTGGCTCACATGAGCTGTCTACTGCCATTGTGGATACACTGCCGTGGTGTCATGATCAGCACAATGTACTTGCAATCCAGCAAGTTGTCTGTTCAATTTAATCTCCCTTCCTGGCAGTTTAAATAATAGGCACGTTTGTTAAAGCCCCCCCCCCCCCGCTTCTGTTTACCTGTGTACAAATAGCTACGCCGCTAAGAGGTAGATGCTCCCACCTCATGCACGACGTCTGGCCAGCATGAAAGAGTAGCCCCAAATACCCTTAGGGCTGCCAGTGAATGTTGCTCGACAAAATTACCACGCCACGTTTGGCTTCTATATAACCTCACTTCTCGTCAAGGAGCTCAAACCATCACGCAAACAGCGGCCTTTGGATAACCACTGAACAAAGACGGTCACTGCGTTCGCACGCTTTCAGATGCGCTTCTGCATCTGAAAATAATCTTTCGATGTTAGGAAGCCACTGGAGCAATGCACCTTTATATCTATATTGAAAACTCACTTTTTTGACTGTTGTGTTTAATTTATTGTCATTCCCCCATACCTCCGATTAGTGCGGTTGGCAGCTACGTACGGTGCGAAAGAAGTTCAGCATACACATGTACATATAGTGTAACATAGTTCCCGCTTGTGTTCCTGCAGCACTATGTGGGCTTGAAAAACCACGAGCAGAAGCGCGGTGCATGCGGGATCAGCCACACCGCCACACTGCCAGCCGACTGGAAACGCGAGCGCCATGCCAACGACATGGGTACGCATTCGAGTACGTACACGCACGCACGCACACTCGTGCAGGGATTAACACTCAGCCAATCGCTACCGCTCACTTGTCTCCGAAATCGGTATGCATGTGCAGTTTTTTTTTACAGAAGTGGAATTTTCTCTGTAGGTTTGTTTGGAATGGAAACGAGGTATGGCCATGGAAGATCACTAAAAGGTATTATGGACACCACATTGTATCTATATGGTGATTCACTAGTCGTGTTGATGTGTTGATCTATTTTTAAATTGGCCTAAATATGGCGGACATCAGAAGCCAAGCACGTGGTTGGGCCTGGTTTACGCCTTGGTCACCACCAGGGTTAGTCAGCTGTTGGAGCCATAAGGCTGCAAAGTGGCCAGGAGATGACAATGCTGAGTGTCTCACCCTCTCGTATGCATCCGTTTTCTCCGGATACTCTGGTTCCCTCAGTTTCCAAACACTCATTAATGAAATTTAATCAAACATCCCAATGTAGCACCCTCATGAAATAATTTCCAAACTATTAAAGGTTTCCTGAATAAATAGTTGACGTTTTATATAAATATCTCTTGGTTTTAAAATAATGTATGCAATGTATCCCTTAATTTGTAAGAATGTCAATGCAAATTTTCATCTAGACCTTGGAATTATTACTTTTTTAATGATGGAAGAGGGATCTACTCTGTCGTTGATTTCACCGAATTCCTGTTTCATCGCTGAGAACTGAATTATCACCCACCTACGCACCACTGCCAACCATTCAAATTTCATTCCCTTCAGTGCAGCAGGTGCTTTGCATACACATATTACATGGCTCTGTTACACAAAAGTTCACGTCACAGTAGCACAGATAAGAGACCCTGGGTCATATTTCCAGTGACTCATCCACAGATCCACAGTGCATTTTGCGTCCTGGGGGAGCGAGGCGGCGGTGCAGCGGTTAGCGCACTCGGCTACGAACCTGGTGACACGGTTTCAGCTCTGACTAATTTGGCGAGGTATGGTCTTAACGACGTACTGAGGCCTTCATCCAGCAGTGAATTAGAATCGTTATTTTGACTGGCGGAATCTGCTGAGCTATGAACCTCTTTTTCACAGATGTCCAGTATGGGTGGGTCAGACAGTTACAACTTAAATAATACAAAAAACCATAGTGCAAAATATAGATATAAATATAAAAATAAATACTTGTGATTTATCTAGATTGGACAAGGCAGCAAAAACAACAACAAAACAGTCCCAGAACACAACAAGACAACACACAGTCCCTCAATAAAATGGCACATTAACGTTGAACTATCGATACACAGGCAGTGATCAAAGTTTCCAAATGACATTTGCAAACGCGACTCCATCCAGTGGATATGAGACGGCGCCGTTCTCTCGTTTATGCCCCTAACCCCCGCCACTCGCCAGACGTGCTGAACGAAGCGGGCTGCAGTGCCAGCAACGCGTCCCTGAACAGCGAGAACCCGTACGCCACCATCAAGGACCTGCCAGGCACCGAGAGCAACTATGTGGAGATGCGTTCGCCGGGGCACAGCGAGCCGGCGGGGGGCGGTGCGGCTCTGTGCGCCCATGCAGCGTCCGCCATGGCCAGCAGCAACGTCTATGAACCTGGTAAGCGCCGACCCCCCACACCCCCCGACTAAATACTACAGGGGACAAAACCCCTTTTTAAATCCTTTATATTAAGTTCGCTTGCTTGCTTGCTTGCGTGCTTGCTTGCTTGCTTACGACCGTGCAAATCTTTCGGTCGTTTTTTAACCCACTTCCCGTGATCCAATCGAGCTGACATTTTCCACACAGACTCGTTGTGCGTGACAATTAATTTTCGTGAAAAATGTTTTCCAAAATTTTACACTGTTTAGGGAAAAATAAATAATTATTTATTTACCAATTGCTTAATGCTGGCAGACAATCATCTGACCCATAGGTGGTAGCCATCTCAAGCCAGAGGACGAGAGGACTCTAGCCGCTACGCATATAAAGGATTTAGAGTGAAAAACTTTGTTTTTACGGGTTAATTTTTTCCCATTGATACATCCGAACCACACCAGGGATGTGCCGAGGCAAACACACAGATGCTTTGTGAGGCCGTAGTTTTTCACGCTTTGGTTCTGGGTCTGCACGGAAAGTAGCCAGTGGAAAACCCACACCTGTGCCATGACGGCCCTGAGCTGGCACGGCTTGGATGTTTTGATGGAGAGGGGGATTTGCGTCAATAGCGCATGCTTGCAGCATAGCTGCACTTGATTCTAGAGATTATCATTGTAATTAAAATACGTTTTGACAATGGCAGAATTCAGATGGGCAGTTGCAATTGTTTAAATGGTGTCATGGTTGGTCATTTTACTCTTGTTAAGGTTTTAAGCCACGTTCACTATAACGTTGTAACGTTATTAATACAAAAAAAGCATTTGAATACAAAAAGTGATTTCCTGCTATATTGCACCTTTCTTATAACAAATGTCTCAGAGAATAGTTTTTTTATATATCTAGGTAACTTGCTGAATGTATTTCACAAGTAGTCCTGTGATATCACCTTCTACAGATTGTTCTCTAACACAGTTTTGAATGAACACTTCATCTTATAACATGACACGAATGTCTCCAATGGAATACAACTGCGAAAAACATTCGGTAAAGTCACGTAGGTATAAAATAAAATTAAATCACGACTTTTCGGGCGCAACACAAGCGTCCGTCATCAGGTGGGACAACCACAGCAAGAAACAATCGCTGAAGTGGGCTGAAATGTTTATTCCTGTGGTTGTCCCACCTGACGCTTATGTTGCGCCCGAAACGTCGTGATTTAATTTAATTTTATACCTACGTCACTTTACCGAAAGAACCAAAGAGTATGGATCGCTGCAGTCACGAAAACTTCAAATCTAGAGGGAAAACATTCGTTTAAAGTGTGCAAAAGCAACAATACAAAGCAAAGTAAATCATTTCTACCGAAAGCGCGGTCAACTGACTGTACCGCGCATTGCCGCTCGCAGAGCCCACCATGACGCTGCCCGGTACATACGGCAACGTCGGAGCATTCGGACAGAGCCCGTACGACCTCCCAAGAAACAGCCACATCCCCGGCCACTACGACCTCCTGCCGGCCCGCCTGAGCCCCTCCTCGTCTCCCTGCTCCTCGCCCGTTCACACCGAGTCCTCTCCCGAGGACGACGGCGGCGGCGGCGGCGGCGGTGGGGGCGGCAAGTCGTGACTCATGGCTCCACCGCAACATGGACCTAGACACGGGTCGGGGGGTCCAGCGGGCCGCTGTGCTGCCGGCGAAAATTAGAAAAGCGACGGTGCCCCCCCCCCCCCGCCTTTGACTCAAAGTGAGATGTCATCGGGCATGGAGTGCTGAACGAATGTAAATTCTCTTAACGTGTTCTTGTTTTTTCTCGCCCATACCCCGCCCCCCCCCTGCCCTGTCCAAGTATGAACTCTGAAAAAAAAATTGAATTTAAAATATTCCTGAAAAACTGGATTGATCATTCCCTTTCTTGAATATTAATTGCCAGCATTACAAAATAATATTTTTCCAAACACGTACAAGTACATTGTACAATGTGAGAAGTACATGAATGATGTTCACGTCAAGTAGAGGGGCTGTATAAGAATACGTGCTGTGGAATTTCTTAAATGAGGATTTTTTTTTGACTCGCTATCAGATACAGGCAAGAGTATTACGTTCATTTTGTTTTTAAGTTATGACAGCTTATCGAACAAAGTCAACGTAATGGCGGTTTGATAATGTAAAAGTGCAGAGACCTGAAGCTGTTGCACAGGAGAGTAATTCTCATGATAATTGGGTAATAATTCTGGATGTAGTGAAGTGAGACAGGAATTGCTGTTCAGCGTATCGTAGTTGCTACATAAAACACAATTACGGACCGTTACATTTGGGTTTCAGTGAGAAGTAGCACAGTGGGTGGCGCATGGCCCTATGAAAACCCTGCCAACCTGATTTTGTTTTATTCCCGGCTACGGCTATCATCAATGGAGAATGATATCTGCACTGGTCCCAGATAAAACTCCCCCGTTCGTATGTATGTATTTTGAACTTCTTTCGTACGGTACATAGCCAACCATGCTAATCGGATCACTGAACAATGTGAAGCATGGTCAAACAACCCCAGATGACCGACATGGCGTGGACAGGCCTTCATCTAGCAGCGGATCGGCAGAGGGTTGTAAATTGTTATTATGATATACACTTTTCAAGCTTTAGGAAAAATCCAGCAATCTGTTCACATGAATTAAACAGAAAGTCAACACTTAATCAAAACTCCTTCTGTTCCTCGCCGGTGGAGACATGCAGCCTCTTCACCGTTATGAGGAATAAAGTTAAGTATATTTTAGTTTGCGTTTTAGTCATGTCAGCGGCATATGTCACACGTGACCAGGATCTTTGCACGTAGAGGTTCATCTTGCAAGGCACAACAAGGTACTTTTGTGAAAGTCATGTTTTAAAAGGGATGATGTGTTCATGAAGTCCCAGCTCTTGCTAAAGAGATTCACGCTAAAGTTAAAGCAGCGAATAAAACCAAGGGAAAGAAAATCGGAAGGATAAAAAGCAAAACAACAAATAAAGAAATGAAGGTCTATATTTAATTAGCCAAAGAACTGAGGGTGCAGAGTTTGTTTCTGTGTAGGAACATCCTTGTATTATTACAGTTGCCACATTTATTGTACGGAGCTTTGCTTTTAAAGGTTTCCCTACTTAAAGCATTCTGCTTGCTCTGCATGTTGGACCATATTGTAATGGGTCGCTTGAAACTATAGGCTTAACAAAGTGTTACTTTGCCTGACGACTGTAGCATATAAACATTTAAAAGGCGAGGTCAGACCTCCATCTCTATAACTCTTTCAATATAAGCCAGAAATCAAAATTTTCGCGTTTGCAGTGATCTTTGTAAATTGTAAATATTGTACTGTAATGATGAACGTAGACTATTTTGGAGAATGGAAACCTTACATCGCAAACGGATTGATACACGGTGCATGATGTGTGATTGTTCCACTTTTCCAAGTTAATACCCGTATTTTTATGTGTATGTGGTTTTGTATTATGATTATCATGATTTTTTTTTAAGTTACATTAGCTTTTGTATTTTTTACCATGGCAGTGTGGATGTGCGCATGCTACTTCACATCATTCCTCAAGCTTTGTCCCAATTCTAGTTATCTGCTTGTATGAATTTGCTTCAGAGTTCACAGTGCATTTTTAGTATATCCCCCCCCCCCCCCCAAATATTACATCTCATCCTATATGGTGGATGATTAGCATTACAGTACATATATATATTCAATAAGAGGCATAACTTCATATTTTTGTAAACACAATTCCTACACAGTATTTACCAGCATTAAGTCAACTAGCTTTGTCATGAATTTTGCATCATATCTGTAACGTCCTCAAAACAGATACTACATGCCTTGTAAAAAAAGATACAGCATTGCATTATTGTTTTTTATTCCATATATAATTGTAAAAAAAAAGTCTCAGTTGCTGGGTAACTGGAAACGCTATTTTTTAATATTTTTAAGCATGTCTCGTGTTCTTATTTTCGCAGTCATTCGTACGTTTCGTAGAATATAACCAAGGAGACCACGGTTTCTATTGTAGAAGCCAAATGTTCATACCCTCACAGACCTCTTCGTTTCAGCACTGGATCAATTACTTGCTGCCTGTCCGTAAACCGGCCGGGTGGCTAAGCGGTAGCTGGAGAGCACGTGGCTCGCAGTGCAAAGGTCACCATTTCAAATACTGGTCGGAGGTTGACTTGGCCTGTTTATCCCGCTGTGGTCGAATAAGTACCACTTTGAGTGGGAAGTCAACAGTGGGTGTCCTCTGGATATACTTTGCCCCATCATATTAATTTGAGAATTGCCACCACAGGCTCCTGGGCTGTAAACAGGAGAGGAGTACTGCCTCAAGGCTCATTTGAGCAAGAAATCACAATTTATTTCGTCTGTGCACACGACAAATGCGTACTCACTTCAACTGTGCAGTTGTACGGCAAGGTGAGGCAAAGTGAAATTTGCCTAATTTTAACTCCAGAATGCTGTGCTGGGACACTAAACGAGTAACTGCCAATAAAGCACTGTCCATTTAGGGAGCAGTTCTTGAGGCTGGCATGCGGCCACAGGACTGGTGACATCTAAATAGTATACACTTCATCTTATTTTGCAATCTTGTCAGCCAGTAATTGTCTGGAATATTATTCCAGACGGCTAATTCAGGCAAGGGACATAGGTGTTTGCTTCTATGTTAAATGGGGGGAATGTCCTCTACAACTGATGTGCCATACAGCCGCCAGTCATTGCAGCTATAAACAAACCGCTGGCCATTCATTAGTGATTACATATACAGTTCCTGAATATAACTTGATGTACTAACACACGCTCAAAGAGCTCGCCAACCAGCCACCTTGATGAGCTACATGTAATTGACCATTATTTTCATTAGTCCTATTTACGTAATCTAAAAACTACAGTCCAATATCATATGGATGATACGTGGTAAACTAAAAATGCAGCACTTGTATATCCTGTAAATTGGGATCCCATTGTACGAATTAGATAGGATATATGCGACGCATTGAAGTTAATTTAATTGGTAATGGGGGAGTCCATCCAGCTATGGGATGGGGTTATTATAATCTGCTCCGCTCACAAAGGGGGTTGCATGCTGCGTCTTGTAATTGTCTCAGGAAAGCATTGCATTCTTAGCAAATGGAAGCGCCATCACATTAATCCAATGTTGCGTTGTTTTGGCCTTTTAGTATTTTCCCCCGGTAGGATTCAATAAGCAATTTTTTTTAATGTTTGCACTCAAATTATACTTTTTTTCTCCATGAGAGTGAAGATTTACTTACTGGATGCCAGTGACGGTGCATAGGAAAGCACCTCGCAAAGAGCTGCAGAGTGCATGTGAGGTTTGCGAAACAATATTCTTCAACACAGGCAGGTTATAGCCATGTATACAGTAGATCTAAAGTCCAGATAATTTCACATGAAAGCATGGCAACTAACACAAACTGATTAAGACTAACTTAAGGCGAACATAAACCATTTAACGTTCTAAATTACCAGTCAGGAATTCTTGAACTCCTATTATCTAGCATGTAGATATATGTATTTTAACTTTTTTGTTGTTAATTCCACCACATTTTATCGGGACCTAAATTACTGAGGTTTGGGAGCGTGATCAATCGCCTCTTGCCACATGGAGAAAATGTTCATACTCACTGCTTTTCCATAGCTCTATATTTTAGTGCATTCCACATGCAATGTGTGACAACCTTGTACTGAGAGTCATCACGAAAAATGTGGCCCACTCAAATTAGACTTGAGTCGAGAAATGGAGTTTTAATAAACTGTAGACTTCACCATCCGTTATTTCAGACATTGGCTTTTAGAAAGTGTTTTTGTTCTGCCGTAAGGAGTAAAAACCATCGTGCGGTACTTATTGTTACGTGTACGTTTGAGTACATGCTATTGAAAACTGAAAGCTTAGCGCATCCTCTACCACATACATTTGAGTTTTGAAACCAATGGCTATGTTTCCATTGATAGATAAGATTTTATTATGAAATGCCCAGTCAATTAAAGAGTTTACCGAGTACGTACAGTATTAAGAACATAAAATAGCAATGCATCTTACGTGTAGTCATATGTAAACATGGTAGAATTGAATAAGTCACCTAGTTTTTATTTCACATTCACAGAGATCCTCTTCATCCATTAAGATCTCGAACTTTTTTCGAGAAAAAAGTTAAAGTTCTCTTGTGTTTGACTGTCCAGGTATGCATACACGACCTATATTGTAATTTCTGCTGAAATAAAAAATGAGTGTACAAATATTCTTGTACATCATGAATGATCTCAAGCAAGGGTTTTCGGAATTTCTCTTATTTTTTTTACTTTTCTTTTTTACGCATATGTTGTTAAAATACATGTTTGTGTCAAAGTGATGGATAACAACACGCTTCCATACGTTACATTCAGAAGAATATCCATTCATGATTAACTATGGCTCATTAGTTTATTTCATGCAATGGCAGCTAAAGAGAAACACGCCGTCATACGTGCCGATACATGTACACGCTTTCAAATAGGTCATCCGGAAATGCCAAGATGAGTAATCGCTGACTTGAGATTACTGTTTTGACCGTACAATTGCATTTTGTTAATATGTAATATAAGCTACATTATGTGCCAATAAAGTTGATGTATGCTAAACGTTACGACTCGTCTTATTTCGTTGTGCCTTTAAACGATGTGTAGCGTCAATTCTGAACTGAATTATATTTGTACAACTTCCACAGTTGGTATCTGCTAAAATACATGTACTAAGGCAGTGTTCATTGTTTAAAAATAATCTAAATCGCCAATTTTTTTTTTATAATGAGTTCTGAGAAAATGTATATTCATATCACGTACAGGTTTAACTTAGTAATTACTGCACATATGCTATATACATGCACTAACAGCAGGGCTGTCATAAATTTTTGGAACGGGTATTAAACGTACAAAATATAAAGTGATTTTCTGCTCAATGTGAGCATCAAAGTGGTGCTCATCTTCCGTTTACAGCCCTGAGCCAGTGATGGAAGTTCCACGTTCCTGTGGTGGGGGCGAGTTCTTCCATAGGACAACTTATACCAATGTCGTTTTCATTTTACTGACCCCAGAATGATGATGGGCTAAGTCATCTCCCAACCAAAAAACTTTCAATTGTGAGCCACTCACTCTACTGCTCCAGCCACCTGGCCAGACATACAATAAATCGGCTTACAATGGTAATTTAACTATACAATAATCAATTACTGTAATAGTACCAGTGATAGTAATCTAGAATTATAATACATTTCTTTTGCATATGAATGTCTTATATACCTTATTTTGCAGAAGTTTTATGAGCAGATAATTATTTGTAAAATATTTCGTTCTCCTCAATGTACTGTGCATATAGAATTCATCTGCTGATGATTGTCTTGAGAGCATAATAAACCTGAGCAGATGAGCACCAGTTGACATCCTCTCCCTGGAACCCACGTGTTTCTTTGCATGCAGGAGCAATTGCTTTCATAAGCAATGTGAATGTGATAGGCATTTAGTTATAACATCTGGCAAACCAGCAGTGTGTGTTAGTATTCCCGACTGTGCTGATGAGGCCGACATCTAAAAAACTGGCCCAGAGTTTACGGGTTTAAACAGATGCCAATAGTTAACATAAGTCTGAAAGGTTAATAGGGCCATCAACTTTTTCTTTTAATGTTTGTATAAATATGAACGAAATGTTAATTACATGATGCATTCCTAAATAATTTGATTTAAAAATGTACGTAGAGAAGGAGAGGGCACATAAGATAAGTAAACAATAAAAATGATTCCGTTACACACTTTTAACTAGGCCACGATGCCTGCAAGACACTCATCTGAAATTCAATTACTGCATAGAACCTACAGAGTGCAAGAGTGGAATAAGTTGCGTGCTTAATTTTATCTGGAATAGTCTGGAATGCTGTTCTGGGAACTACTTTGGAATACTGTTGTTGAAATATTGTGGCGTGTGACATACATCACACTTACTTTAATGAAAACCACACAGAGCATAAGGGTGAGTCCATGGATCTAAAGTTGAGGAACCTGGTCATAGGATTGTTGAAATACTGCGTAGTGCACAATAATACAGGATGATGAGGATACATACTTATGTACTCTAGTGGTCGTGCCATATGTCCATAATCCCTCCTCAAAGCCAACCTGGCAGCATTCCGAAGAAGACATCTGCTGCATCGGCTTACATAGATGGCTCTCGAACTGGCAGGTACTGGGTAACTGGTAAAAATTAACCCGTAAAAACAAAGTTTTTCACTCTAAATCCTTTATATGCGTGTTCAATGGGCCACAACCCAGCCCACATTGGTCTTTGAAACGGGCGGCTAGAGTCCTCTCGTCCTCTGGCTTGAGATGGCTGCCACCTATGGGTCAGATGATTGTCTGGCACCATTAAGCAATTGGTAATTAAATATTTTTAAAAAAATCCTAAAAGGTGTAAATTTTTGAAAAAAAATTCACGAAAATACATTGTCACGCACAACGAGTCTGTGTGCAAAATGTCAGCTCGATTGGATCACGGGAAGTGGGTTAAAAAACGACCGAAAGATTTGCACGGTCGTAAGCAAGCAAGTGAACTGAATATAAAGGATTTAAAAAGCAAGAATATTCAACTCAAAGCCATCCAAAAACATATGGAAGCCTCTAAATATTATCTGCTCATACATGGCACACAGAAACATATTTTCAACGGTTTAACATTTCAAAATTTGAAGCAGTTTGATTAAATCTGTATTTGTATACACTCCGTTAAAATAGCCAATCGCAACATAAGATAAGTAATATTATAAAATGCAAACACGCTTTAATGAAATGTACCGTACTAGTAATGGAAAAACTCCAGGAAGTGGCCCCGAAGCTTGCCATAACGTGAGGGACCATGGTGATTTACAGCCAACGTGAGTTGAGCGTGGACAATTATACCCAAGCCGAAACATTACATATCAAAAATATGTTTAAAAATATGATAGAATATAGTATTGTCATCAGTATGACATGAGTATACCAAGTTTACAGTCGATACCACATTGGAAAGTGGGTTAAAATTTAGTTACAAGATTTGAGGATACAACGACAGAGTTAATAAAACGCGTGTAATAATTAGCATGAATTCTACCCATTTTAAGTGTACAGTATTTAATATACTGTATATGTGCCATAATAAAACCGGTATTATGACAAAGCAATACAGACATAATTCATGGTCCGTAATTGTTATGCATTGCTTTGTGTCATGCTTCATACGCATTACAGGCTGCTTACACTTTTAGATTCAACAATGTTTACTTTTCATGACAGATCATTTGTTGTACACTGCATCCATCATAATTAAAATATCTTACACGTACTTGCTGCGTTTTACATTCATACTCAAAATTACATTACTGCATTTGCTCAATGCCTGTCACGCTAAACATTTTTTGGCAATTTCATATTTTAACCATGACATATATAGGATAACGCCTTTTATAAATGACAATGTGCGGGAACAATCTCGCAGAGCCTATCATCCAGTGCATATAATCGTGGGCAATTGGAAGAATTTGGCTGTGAATATTGAGGTTTGCGGACCCAATGGCACTCACAGACAACAGTAATCACGGGTAATAGGGTAGCAGCTAAATGGTTCTTCTGGATTGCGATGCTTTCCTCGTTTTGTGCTAAGTCGACTAGCGTTTTTAGATTAGAACTGGCTTTCACAAATGCATAACTTCACTCTTTGGTTCTTTCGGTAAAGTCACGTATAAAGAGAAAATAATAAATTAAATACTAGCATACGACGTTTCGATTGCAACACAAGCAATCATCATCAGGTATAAATGAAATAGAAACACAAATCTAGTATACTTAGAAATGTAATGTAATACAACAGAGAGTCGGATAACATAACAGTCAACACCCTACCTGCTTGATTACGTTCTTCTGAGAATGATAAATTTGAGGGAGAGATAAAACACAGAACCAGAGACATATAGACAGACATATAAGCAGAGACAGATATCACAGAGATACATAGAGAGAGAGACATACATAGGCACACAGATAAACCACGCCTCTGTGTTTAAGTATGCATAACTTCACTCTGATATCAATCCTGAAGCTGTGTAATATTCACCAAATGCTTAATTATATCTGTGGCTATTGCACTCAAGTCTCTGTCTACATCGATGCTAAGAAAATATTCCCCTGCTACGGGAGGTTCCAGTGTGGCCAGCTGAGACTGCAGAAGTTCTGGAGACATGAAGTGTCCTTGTCTTTGTTGCAGTCTCCTTCTGATCGTCTCTGCTGAAGCATGCAGATGCACAAATAAGACCTCAAGCTCCGTCTCCCGTTTGTCCGTTGTGCCATTTGCGAGTATTCCTCTGTAGGCTTTCTTGAGTGCAGAGCACGCCAGGATTACATTCTCACCACCTCCAGCAGTTTCCCTTAGTTCATCAGAAAAACAATTCATCAGCGCGGAGAAGGTGAATGCAGGCGGTGTGCTAAGAAGGTAATCGCTGTGAAAATGTGTGCATCATTTAGAACAGCGGCATTAATATGTACGTGTAAGAATATATTGTGACTGTAACCATCATTACAAGAAAAATAATTACCCATCTCACCTTAGAAAACTGTGCAATGACATCAGCCAAGGGAACCTGTCCTATAAAAATACATTCCATGTGCCAAGAAACATTTTAAAAATAAGTGCATACAAATACAGAGCGTACCTACAAAAAGCTATCTATTTATACGCTACAATAAAATAATTATTTAGGTCTTTCTTTTCAAAATGATTCTTACAATTTCATTGTTTTTTTTGTATGCATCGAAATATGTCATGCATATCGCTGCAAGTTGACAGCAATTAAATATCAGGTGGAGTTGGTCAACCTTTTCGCAAACATCTTTAAGTGGTAAACTGTACTTTCAAGCTGTGCCGATAGACAGGCACAATGTGAAGCTCTAAGTTCACTGGAATTAGCATTTGGACTATAAAATAATGTTAATTTGTGGTGTTTACTTATGTAAAAATATGTACTTTTAAGAACCTTTTCACCACCCCCTTCATATGCATTTTTAAACCTCATGTAATTTGCATTAAGACAATTTTTATTGGAGTGAAATGCAGATCATATGTGTACAGTATGTTTAACAATGTATTATATTAACATCCTTACCTCATCTGTGAGAGATATGCCTTTTTGCATTTTATCTTTGTTGCACTTTGGATGAAAATCATCAGCATCCAGAAACTTCCAATTCATCTGCAACGAAGAAGCATTTGCCATTTATTGGGTGTCTCTCAGATCCTGAAATCTTATACCCAGGAAAGCCCCACTGAGTCTCAAGGCTCTCTTTCAAGTGGGTCCTGCCAAGTTTTTGTTGCTGCTTTGCGTAATCCCAATTAAATAATATGCACATAATTCTTCAGCAATGGGGAAGTATGGGCAATACAGGTTACAGTTATTTTTTTTTGTATTAGTTACGGAAGTAAACTGGAGAACCTTGAAAAAACACTAATGCAGAGTAAAGAGAGAACATACAAACGGCACACTGAAATGTACCCAGGTCTGGAATCAAACCCAGGGTCCCCTTCTTGGTGAGGACCACATGCTACTACTGCGGCATCTTATATATAGAGCGCGACAGGCTTGGGCCTACAAATGTGAGGCCGTGGTCGACCCAGAAATACATGTATTGATAACCCTGTTTTTGCTTGCACAAGGCTCAAAATGGGACAAAATCGCAAGAATTACCGGGGAGAGAGAGAGAGCCCTGTGGTGTAGGACAGTCAATCTCAGAGCCAACCCTCGGAACAAGGAAAGACAGAAACAGAGCGAAATTTCGCAATCTTCACTCAGATGCGTACCGCATTGCAAAATGTTTCAGTATTAATGAGCACTGCTCTCCGCCCGTTTTGCACAAGTTGAGATGGTAAATTATGGATCTTGTGACTGCGGTCGATGATTTAACTATTTGTAAAGAGGCAATATATGGTAGAGGTAATTTAGATTAAATGAACGTCTGCAGTTAGTGGTAGACTACAAACAACACCTAAAGACAAGATTCTGTTTCGATTTAAAGCTTTCGTGACTGCAGGGATTCATCTTCTTGGTTCTTTCGGTAAAGTCACGTAGAAGGGAAGTAATAAAATAATAAAACATAATAAAATAATTATCACGACTCTGTCTACTTGAGGAACCTGTTCTCCACCTGAGGACGGCTGCTTGCGTTGTGGCCGAAACGTCGTGAGAATTATTTTATTGTTTTATTTTTATTATTTTATTACTTCCCTTCTACGTGACTTTACCGAAATAACTAAGAAGACAAGATTCTGTCTTTACATACATGACTGTGAGCACACTTCAATTCTGAATTCTTATAGCAATTGACATGACTCATACCGTGTGAACAAGGGAAGGTAATGTAACATGTAATTGATGTCGTACATCTTTTACACGTATATTGCTTAATGGTGCATGGTGGAGTGTTCACTGCTTATAACTTAAAGGTTAATAGTTCTATTGAAAAAAAATTCAATTCCTTTTCATCCCTTTCTTTATGTTTTAGTGCTGCTTTATACTGGGTAATTGAAGGTTCAATTTAATACCTTAAAGGTTAATTTAAGGCCCTTTTTGATTTTGGGAGATTGAAAAGTTAAGAACCCAGTAGTAATATTAGAAAAATGTGAAGCCCTGGTCACTGGAAAGCCATCTAAAATTAATTTTGTTGCATAAACCATTGGTTTTACATGACGGTTATTTTACCTTTTCAGAAAGCGTGTTTCCAATCGTCGACCTATGCAAGAAAAACGGCCATGAACATCGTCAGTAAATGTTAAGATGTAAAACGTCCGATATACATTACAATATCAGCGAAGAATAACGCATCCTATAAACATTTGACTGTGGCCAAGAGATGGCAGTGTTGAGTGTCACCCTCATGTCTACGCATGGTGAGATTTCTCACATGCATTTCCCTTCCACACAAAGCCACCCGTTTCTAATCACACTGGCCAACCATCCCAATGCAGGCCCGTCATGAACACTGTATTGTGACTGGACAACAGGCGACTTCAACAAAAACACCATACAATACTTCATTGCACCATACAGAGCATACACTACTGGTACTTCATATACAAAGACAATACGCATGAGATGTTCATGTAAAGCTGTCCTGACATTAGGGACTTTAATTGGATACCGGCCACATTGATCCTGGGGTTGTCCTTGGATCAATTTGTATGTGGCGTGACCGTGGCGGAACACGACAGTGAGAATACCACGTGCTTGCTCGTCTTCCCCGTTTGCTGAAATGTCAACTAAAACATTTGCACCTGATATCATTGCAATTTGGCTTACCTTAGACCAGGGGTCGGCAACCGGCAGATCCGGAGCCGCATGAGGCTCTGTTAGGACTGCTTTGTGATAGTTATTAAGGACTGTACCTTGGACATGCCTTTTTTTCCCACCGAATTCTATAAAAATGGCTCTTCTTGTAATCTTTGGTTGCCGACCCTGCATTAGACCCACAATGTCATTACTGAAAGTGTCATTACAACCGAGACAGCTGAAATGACGCGAGCAAAGATGGGCCATGTAGCCTGCAAAGGCTCTTGGTGTGGCCAGCATCCACGCCAATCCGCCTTTGTCTCCTCGGTGCTGATGCTCACACACCGCACCAGGCTGGTACACATTCACGTAGCTAAAAAAATGAAATTAAAATTAATAAAAAATAATAATAATTTTTTTATTTCATTTTTTTACCTACGTGACTTTACCGAAAAAACTAAGAGTATGAATCCTTGCAGTCACGAAAGCTTC
>NW_024705123.1:0-7714 GCF_018977255.1 Callorhinchus milii
AAGTGGTGAGATAAGGTGATGACGGATAAAGTGGTGAGATAAGGTGATGATGGATAAAGTGGTGAATAAGGTGATGACGGATAAAGTGGTGAGATAAGGTGATGACGGATAAAGTGGTGAGATAAGGTGATGACGGATAAAGTGATGAGATAAGGTGATGACGGATAAAGTGGTGAGATAAGGTGATGACGGATAAAGTGCTGAGATAAGGTGATGACGGATAAAGTGGTGAGATAAGGTGATGACGGATAAAGTGTGAGATAAGGTGATGACGGATAAAGTGGTGAGATAAGGTGATGACAGATAAAGTGCTGAGATAAGGTGATGACGGATAAAGTGATGAGATAAGGCGATGACAGATAAAGTGCGGAGATAAGGCGATGACGGATAAAGTGATGAGATGTATTATTATAATTTTCATATATTAGCTTATTTACATGCTTATTTAATGTAAATTCATTCCAAAATAGGTTTTCGTTGGCCAATATCATTATCCACGAAATTAGCTTGTCACGAGCATCTCCGGAACGGATCACTCACGAATGACGAGGGAATACTGTAATCTGTTTGGAGAGAAGAGCTATGCACATTTTCAAATGGCATGTGCTGGTCGCAACGTCTGAGTCCTCCCAGTCCTCCCACTGTCACTCTCATCCCATCTTGTAAACACCACTGGCAAAGCAGTATCGCCAAATAATAACTTTTAATTATCCACAAATTGCACGTGGTTACAGTATCCCAGGTAAGCTAAGCACACCTGAATGAAGTCTTGTATGATGAAACGCACACCTTTGTTTGGTGAGAAGAATAAGACAGAGTGCTCTGAGATGGGGACCGTCAATACTGCTGCCATGCCGTTTCCCACTTCGTTCAGTGCTGCGCTCTTACAATGTGTTTGCTAAACTTGTGATGGGGGTGAAGACAGAAAAAACACGCCGAGATCCACTCAGATGCTGAGGATTCAGGCTTGTTAGTTGTGACCTTGGCATGGGGAACTGCGGCAGATGGAAGTTTTTGGCATTGCGGCAGAAAACTTCGTGGTCTTAACGTGAACTTTCCGAACGTGAAATTGATGGCAGAGTGGTTAAGGGTGGAACGTATGTCCCTTTATCGCGGAAGTTAGTAGCATGTAAAAATATGGAGGTAGAAGAGAACGTGCTGTATTGAGGGATTAATTTACATAATATAGGGGGTGGTGGAAGCGGGTAGATTCTGAGAAGGCTGTCAAAGATTTTCGATGGACTACATAAACCACTTTAGGAAGAGAAGAGAGGACAACTTTTGTATTAAAACACTGACGTTTGAGGCAGGAATGGTGTTCGTGTTACTGAATGAATAACAGAAATATAATTTCAATCAGCAACTACAAAACATATGCTTCTGACCTTTGTATATGCCATGCACGTGGCAGATGCTCGTGATTTCATGAAAGAATAGGGTAAGCAACCTGAAAGTTTGGAATAGAACATGGCAAGAATGTGCTGTAGATGCAATCAGAAAAAGTGGTTGCGATGGGTGGGACACGTGCACAGATTGGAGGAGGGAAGGCTTATGAGACAGCCATTGCAGTGGTGCCCAGAGGTCAGTAACCAAAGGGGAAGACTCAAAGCCAGACCACGGAATACGGTATGAGCAAACCTTTGGAGATTGGTCATTATCAACTAAGAAAGCGATGGTGAGGTGTGGTGACACTTTTGGGAATAGTTATGATAATGAATGATTGGGCTGCAAATAGGGGAAGTCCTATAATATATTCACAGGATTTTTGTTAATCCATTGATGAATGAGAGCCTCCCCAAGCTGAGCGGGTTATGGGTGAGATTTTACTTTATTTCACAGTACTGGTCAGTGTGGGTTGGTGCAGATAGAGCATATATGTGAGGGCATAGTACAGTACTACAGTGGCTTTTGCTGCAGTGCCCTATATTACCCACCACATATTGTAGTTTAAACCAATTCTTCCCCAATGATTTTTTATCCAATCAATTATCTCGTATTTTTCAAAGCCTTCCCCAGCACCTCAAATCTCCTTTCCCCCGCACATCCAAATTGCACCATTGGGTACGTACGGTGCGAAAGAAGTTCAACATATATACAAGCATACGAAGCCAACATTTGCCCAAACGGGGTAGAAATCCTCACTTTAGTTTTCTTATTTTGTTTGCATAAGCTTCTCTACGTTTGGGTACGCAGAGCAAGAGGGGTTGCGGCAGAGAAAGTGAACACCGCGCTGAATGATTAAAGCTTTTTTGTATTCATCCTTTATCCACCTCTAGAGGGAGAAACTAAAACCAGCCGACATCGTTTATGCTCACAATATTGGGTGTGATTCACATGTTGGAGGGCCATTTAAGTCTAGCAGAGCGCACTACGTGTTTTTCCATTAGTTCCGCCAAGCCGGACGGACCCCTTCCGCCAGGCTTAAACGGTTTCTCAGCCAGTATGTGAATCGCACACATGGAGTCAAAGATTTAGTGCCTCGAGTCCTGGGAATCATGCTGCTGGCACTGACAAAGAAAGATTCTTGTCCCTCACCGAAATGTGCACAAATTTACTCATTCAAAACGATATCAACACTGACATGCACGCTGCTTATTGGAAACTCACCAACTGTATGCAACACGTTCATAGGAGTGATTAAAATTGCTAAATAGATGGCACAAAGCAGGGTAGCAAACTTTCCATAAAGTGCATTGAGGCATTAGTAAAATAAATTACATTTAGTTTGACAAGCGCAATTCATTTATTCATACCCCAATTCGGTGAATCCTAACCAATTATTAACAAAAAAATATATATTATTTTAATGTTCCAAAAATGCATAATTTCTGTCCCTGCTAATTCAGAAATCTGAAAGTAGATGCATGCTCATTACATTAGGGTCACGTGTAGGTGTCTTACAATTACGATGCGTATACATGTTGTGCTTTCGTACATTGTGGTATTCATGTGAGTAGAATATGAAGAAGAGTGTATTATTTCATGGTGGAAGAACAATTTGCACTGGAAAAGTTGCAAAATTCCACCTTCTGAGTTTAGACCACCAGTTTTCACTCACAATCTTCACAGCCAACAGCCACGACGTACCGATGACCAGATTTCACATTGTGTCGTGTTGTTACTTAAGTTGAACATCTGTTGGCAGATTACAATCTACCAATTGGTACATTGACAGTGCACATATATAAAACACATACACAAGATCAATATTATGGGGCAAGTTGTTGATGCCAACACAACCTGTAACTGCCGCGCAGTCGACACTTGACCTTCAAGATCTGCACTAACAGTAGTCCACTATCTGCTATTACATCTTCACATATTTTATTCCACTGGTTCATGACTTAATTGCGGCATAATAACTCATTTGACAAAACTGTTCTCGTAACTTTGAGAAGTAACTGAAAAGCCATCTTTAATCTTTTTGTTTCACATACAAATCAGAAGTTATTCGAAATCCATAGCAAAGTGCAGTAAAAATAAACTTCTAATTTATGAGTTTCACAACTTTGATGCTCTTAGAAATTGTAATTTTGACTGCCTCAATTATGTGCACAGTTATGTCTAGCTTGACTTGTTAAAAATGGTGTACGTAACTGTGGATTTACATTATCATATTTATTGGTGTGAAATCCATTGTAGATGTGAATCCCACTTCATGAACATGCATAATTCCACCCTCTACCCCTCTACAAAAGCACCATGTAGTTAAGCTTATTCGTTATTTTTTCATGTTAATTAAATAGCTCAGGGGCTTGAAATATCGTCCGTAACAAGTGTAAAATAAATAGTGATATCAATCTTGATTTGAAGCTTTCGTGACTGCAAAAATCCATACTCTTTGGTTCTTTCGGTAAAGTCACATAGGTAGAAAAAATATAATATATCACGACGTTTTGATCGCAACACAAGCCACCGTCATCAAATAGTAATATGTTTGACTTTCTACATGCGGCATAGTGCTTTGTGTTAAATACTGTAGATCCAATTACATCTTTACCATTTGCATATTTGTTTACCTAAGTGCCTCAAAGTGACTGCTTCAGAATGAGAGCCATTATTAAAATCGCACTGCAACTTATTTTAGAGACATAACAAGCGGGCAGTCCAGGCTCCCCCAAACGCCAGTCCTCGCGACCCAGCACTCCACAATCAGATACAAATCAACTTGTTCCACGCTGCACACTCCTGATGATTGTTAAACACGTCCCAGGTGACGTGCAAAAACAATCAACGCCCTCTGCATTGACAGAGCCAATTCGAATGAAGATTGAGATCTGTGTGTGCGCGCGTGCACCACGTGTGTCGTTTACACGCACTCCACGTGACAGACGGCGGGACCTGTTTACCAATCATCGAATGCACGCAGCGTGGAGACCAGCCAACTTGTGTTTGAACAGGGAGTAAATACGATACAGGTGGAAAGATGTAGCGTCATGTACGTGTGTATGTAGAACGTCATTCTCACCGAACATTGGCAAACGTGCTAGTTGGAGATGCGTGAGGACTGGCGTTTGCCTCTGTATGTATCTCCTGAGAACACCTCCTAGACCGCTCCGCTAATTAAAATGAACGAGGTGTAATTTGAAAGTTCATGATACGCCCAATATGTAAATGAGTTATAAGTTATGAAGAAGGAAAACAAACTTTCAACCCAATATATCTGTTAACTCTGCTAAACGTCCCTGGAGATGCAGCAGCAGTCACATCAACATGCAAATCAACGAAGTGCCCACTTGAACATCCGCACAGTGTCTAGCAGGTGGTGCAGTGGCGCGCACCACTGCACTACGAACCCAGCGAAACGAGTATGTATTGTGAACATATTAATTGAATGTATCGATACAATAATGAAACGTTACATGCCTGATTAAAAAAAAACCCACCACAGTGTCGTTTCTCGTAACATTTTTGGTTTGGCAAAATTCACGAAAATTGTGAAATGTATTAAATATGTATGTCCATGTCAGTGTGGGCAATCCCTGCAGATGTACATTTTCTGGATTCCACTGGATGGCAGACAGCACAACTATGCTCCACCCAAAGGAGTTCCACTCACTCCCTTCACTAACCCTCATACGTCAAGTGATGACGTTCGTAAAGCAATATCAATAACCTTCATTCGATACATAAGGTTTCAGCCTGTATTTATTGGGATGAGAAAGGAATCATACGTCAATCTAGACTAAACCTGTCAGCCAAAGCCTTGACCACTGAACACCCACTCACACAATCGCTCACCCACTCATCACCCACCCACCCACTCACCCACTCTCAATCCTACTGTTTTGGAACCAAAGCGCACAAGAGATGTGGTGAAATGAATGAGCAGCCACCAAGGTGATGAATGAGTGACTAGCTGAGCAAACGGTCAAGCCTCCTGGCTTCTTGGCACTCCCTTGGCGACAGAGGATAGCGGTCATGAACAAACCGCACGAGGACATGACAGAGATGCGGTGGACAGCTTAAGGACACATGGGGAAACTCAAAGACACTCCACATTGCGAACGTGGCGAACAACTTCAAACAATGGAACATATTGTGAATCAATGTTCACTGTTATTAATCGGAACACATCTGAGATTCTCTCAGCATCTCCTGAAGATCTTTACCGGAAAACAAATCTTTTTCAATATAGCCTACAATTTTTCCATTCCTCCATACGATACAATCATCAGTTAATGTCATCAGTTTAATTATTTCAAGCCATAACTAGTGACAATAAACTTGCATAAATTACATTTTTAAAAAAAATCCAACTTTTTTACATTCCTATATCTCTAAAATAAATGTAGACGATTTTTCAATTTCGATTAACACGTGGCATTTAGTTTTTGTTATATAAAATGATTTTAATCTCAGAAGTGAATAAAGCTGACTGAAGGAACTGTGTTTGCTTGACGGATTCCTGGCAGTCTCCAACGTGCCAGGCTTATGACAACCTTTGTAAAATTTGCTGCACTTCTTAGCACAGAGATAAGGCTTAAACTAATCAATAAAGAATTGATGTAGGAGGGTGGGCCGAGTCAGCAAGACTTCAAACTCGCTTCCACTCATCTTCTGGCTACTTCCACCAGCACAAAACAACTTTGCCAACACTCCTGAGCTCTTGGGTTGAAATAATTTTTGGGAGGAAACAATGTTTACGCTTTCTAAACTATTGGCTCTTGAAAGACTCGATAGGGAGGGAACTTTGACAGCCTTGGACGAGACCCACGTGGGCGTTCGTTTATAGAACCACCCGTCCACAATTTGTGCTATATCCGTTTGATTTTTCTTATTCTCAGAGGCTTAGGAAGCAACACAGTGCGGTTTTGGATTCGCCACTGGCGCAACTGATCAAAATTCTCAAACGCGAGTCATGTTGATGGTGCAGCAGAAAAGACGACGTGTCATGCTTATATAATACCTCGATTCTGATAGAAGCATGCTCTGTTCAGTGCTTTCACAATTGCTGGCATGTGGAGGTTTTCGTAGAAGGAGTTTGAAAGGCTGCTTTTGTGTTTACATAATAGGCCTACAGTGTCAGATAGGGTGGGAGACGGTAGCCTTCTCACCACCCATCTGTTACGCGTGTTCATGTTATCTTAAACGCCACGGTGGTGAGATGTTAACTACCTAGACTGACACCTCTATATTTGGAATTTACATATCCTCCTGTGGAGGATTTTTCTCTGGGTCCTCTGGTTTTTCCCTCCACATTTATAATTCATGCGTTTAGAGTATTTGGCTGCTATACATTTCCACATGATAAGAAACTTCGTTATATCGTTTAGTTTAGTTTTAACTAAGACTACCATTTAGGTGAAGTGGAGATCGTTAATTCAAAACCATACATGAATGATCAGTTCAGCTAAATTCCGACCAAAAGGCCCTTCTAAGGGCCGAAACTGATTGGACAAAGTCTTAGAATGTACCAATGCAGTACTGAAGGACTCTCGAGACGTAAATGTCACTACCTGGCCAGAAATCTAAGGGGAAATAACATTGACACAATCGCCTCACAGGAGTTTCACGTTGAGGACAGCACACGGATGGCAAGTTGCTGCCCTTCTACCACCCTAAACATAGCCTCGCCACCTTCCTCACGCAACGTCAAAAGGGTCAACGTTTTCAAGTCCACCACCACCAGAGATGGCGGATCGACGATATTTGCTGGTAATGTGACGGGTTACCACTGTATATAAGCCCCCAAATAAGGAATGGCCATCCCCACCTCTGCCAGAAGCCAATCACTTGGCGATATACGTGGGTGACTTCAGCCACCACATACGAAATAGCTACTCAAAAAATCATGAAGCCAGAGCGAAACTCCAGAAATAGTCGTTGGCATAAGACACATTCCTTATATACGACAATAATGTAAGGCATATTTCATTCAGCCTGATGGAAAATTGAGTGAGAGTGTAGAAAAATAAAGCGCATGGTGGTTACCCATCCAAGTACTATACAGGGTCAAGTTTGCCTACCTTCTAATATTTGATAGGATTGGTCACATTCTCGATTGACAGAATATATGCGGTCGATGAAATACTACTTTGTTGTGATAAAAAAGGAAAATGCAGTTTACGATGTAGATAAATGTACGGCAGTAGGATAGGTAATAATGCAGTCCTACAATGTCTTGTTCATGCCTCTGTTGGTGTAAAGGCCTCAAGTAAAGGGAGCACTAGTGACCTCGTGTAAAGGGAATTTTGGCATACTCTTTCACATT
>NW_024705123.1:7744-71442 GCF_018977255.1 Callorhinchus milii
CTGTCCATGGAATCAAAAATGCGCTTGTCGCCAATGCGTATCGAACCCACGCCTCGATAAAATAAATTTCGCAACCAGAGGGATATGTCGAGCGAGAATGCACCTTTGATTCGCTAGAGTTCCGCGTATGGCTTCACCTTGGTATCTGCCCATAAATCAGGGGAATGCTTTCCCATGGACATCCCGCGCGGGTGGGCACTAGGGTTTCTCAGTTACCCACAACGCACGCCTCATAAAAACTCCAGAGTCTCCCTCCGTAGACCGCTATTAAACAACCACGTGTCCTAAATCGGGGAGCCGATCCAGCTCACCCCTCGCAATAACTTACGGCGGCCTTGCAGTGATCACCGTAGCTGCAGGAGTATCTAGGAATGCCCGCCTATTAGAACGGCAGAGCACTACGACAGCGTTATACGAGAGTATTGCAGACATCGGACTTAAGCGTATGTGAGGCTGGACGGCGCGCATTCACGGCGCTAGTGAGATAGGTGTTGCTAGAAGCTGAAGCCTCGACTTATAAGCATAGATCGCGAGAGTAAACCCGTGAGGGGGCATCGGCCTCAGAAGGAACCAAAGTTCATCACCCAATTCGTTTCGCCCGACATCCAGACCATAGGGAAACAACGGGACCGCGCGCGCGCCAGCAACCGTAACTTGAATCATTTAAGGGGCTTTTGTGAAGAGCACAGCCTTTTCCAGTTGATGAGACCTATTTAATGAACGCAGGCGTATCGCCGCCACTGTCCGAGATGCATGCGCCTTCATGTTGCGCACAAGCCAGGGGTGGCCTTGTGTCCCTCGACCCGGCGGACTAGTCCGCGTAGAGAAATTGTATATCATCAGTCCCAGAGGTGACACGCTCTTCTGGTGACGTACACTGGCACCTCCAACGGAGCTAGTAGAATGAGCTTAGTTGAGATGAATCTTCTTGCCCCGGCTCTCTGGATATCAGGTAAGGCTAAGCATAGTATTCAAACCCGGTCGCTCGACTAATATCAAGGCTGTGGCTTTCACATGTGTACATGCGACAAGCGAACGGAAGAGGCAGACTTATCAGCAGCGCTGGTGAACCCCTTAATAGCAACTCCACAAGAGAATACCGGGGGGTAGTGACGGGCCCCTATGCGAGTTCCGCATAGTTGGTCGTATATAAACATATGTGTTGTCCTGTGGACTGAGCCCGTTCGGACCGTCCAGCACGCCATTGAGTGGGTCAGATTAGGGAAAACGCTGTGCGTTTTGTTCTTTCGTATCTTATGGTCACGCGTAAGGCCCAACTCGTATGGCTATCCTTTTGTCTGGGAGCATTTCAATCCTAGGTTATGATCGGACTAAGTGATTAACAGGTAAATCTCGCCGGTTCATTTTCCTGCCAGCACGCTAATCATCATTATAACGACTTCGGAACGGCCACAAACCACCTACATCCGATGAAGTGGTAGCAATTAACGTTTGTCACTGCCTCAATTCGGATCTGGGTATTATGAGTCCATTATTGCCTCTTTCTTAAGGAGCAATGCACAACGATTTATTCCGTGTTAGTGAACCTGACCGAACGAAAATTGCTGATGGTATCGACCAGACCTCGTATGCGAGTCTTCTTTCCCGAAGTTATGTGACATTCTGGGCTCATTGAGTGAGCGAGCTGGGGCCGTAAGTTATAGCCCCTTAAGCAAATAAGTCGACTGTTCATGCGATCTTGCACGAACGCATATATCTGGATTAACACTGATCCGAGCATAATGCGCAATGAGATCCGACAGCGCACTACATAAGGACAAGCTCCCCCGACGATACGTAGTACTTCCAGCCAGAGTGGGACCTGTTGAGGAGGAGTCACCACTCACCTTAAAAAGCCTCCCACGTCACTTTATTGCGGATTTGTATGCTCGCCTCTCCCGGGGAAAATACCTGCTGAGGTCTGGATATCGCAACTCTCGCACGTTACATACATAAGAGAAGCAAGAATAAAAGTACCAGCCCGCTCAGATCCTACACGAACGGCAGCAGTGCAACTATGTGACCGGCGCATACTCCGATTACAAACGGCTTGGCCCTCCGGAGTTGACCGTACTATCGACAACGATCTGCTAACGAGCAGTTGACCGCTACCCAGATCGGACCAACCAGGCGGCGGCTGGAGATTTAAACCATTTATCTTAACGGATATGCGTACCTGGTACTGATATTACCTGATGGGTATTATCTGTGTGTCTCCCGCAGGGATACGAGTAGCGATGGTTTAAGCCTCTGGATTGGCTACGGTCCTATTAAAGACCACCACGATCTTTGCGGCCGAGGAAGGCAGAGCCTTCCAGCCGACAGCATAAAACGGAGCTGCGGAGGTCTTTGTGCTTATATAAGTGGGGGCCGATATCATTCATAGCCGCTTCAGTCATCCGTGGAGTCAGCACGGCACAGGCACCTGCTGCAGCAACGGAAGCCCTTTGTCGTAGAGCAGCCAACTAAATTAAAACATTGGAGAAGTTCAATCGAGTTGTAATCCGAGGAGTCCCCCGGCGGTTAAGGAATAAACGAAGTTTCCTAAGGCAGATTACAGATTAGGTCCGACGGAGCGTTAAGCGGGTGGAATCTGAAAAACTCCATCTACACCCAATAGATTTCTCGCGGTGTGGAGGCCTCAAACTATTCACGCGTTGAATCATGGAGCCAAAAACGGAGGCCACTTGGGTGGTTGTTCGTGGATGACCTTACCAAAATATTGGCCAGCTGAGGCGCTGATTTATAGCTCCATGGCCTACGGGCGTCATCCCCTGATAGCTGTGCGGTGTGAGCTATATATCCCGTAAGCAAACCTAATCCCTAACAGTGCAACCAGTCAGGAAGCCTTCTACGACCAGATGATGAATCAAATGGCCTTGATAGCTCCTCGTCGGAGCATGGATCGTCGCCGCACTTTAGATCGTAACATATTATTGGCACGCGCCCGTGTAACCAGCCAGGGGGGTATACCCCATTACGAATTAACCTTCCACGAACTTCGCATCGACGCGGAGTTCTCATATTATGAGCGTGCGCGCCCATTAGTCTTTAGTCATTATAATTCCTAAGTTCCACAGTTCCGGGTCATATCCG
The DNA here is from genome assembly GCF_018977255.1 of Callorhinchus milii. NCBI lineage: Eukaryota > Metazoa > Chordata > Chondrichthyes > Chimaeriformes > Callorhinchidae > Callorhinchus > Callorhinchus milii. The sequence goes on from NW_024705123.1 coordinate 10,841, forward strand.
TCGTCCCGAATCTGGCTATGGAATGTCCCAAACATCGCGAGCTCGGTAGAAAATTAGATGCAGTGCTAACGTGCCACACCCAGAGTAGCGAGACCGACGTCACGAGGTCTCAGCTAGAGAGGCGTGCAATATTTTCGGGCGTAAGTAGCAAGCTCGATAGGTGGGTTGAGTCGGTCCGGCTTCAGTCACTCGCATGTACCCTACATTTCTTTTGAGCAACAACAAACTAATACTGTGGAACTGGAAACGATAGTATCCAATGCTGGAGGGTTCCAAATGTTTTCCATAAAGACCGTTCCTTTTAAGTGACCTACTAACAAGTGAGTAACTTGCGAGCAGATTGTGTCTGTTTCGCCCCTCCAGGTGTACTATTACGCTAACGAACTACTAAAGTCATCATACCAGAGCATTCATAACGTGGAATTCGGCAATGTTATACAGCCTTCGCGACACTCTCCAACGGCCTGAGAAGCAATGGCTGAAGAGCCTGTGGAGAGTGTACACTGCGCGTAGTAAGGTCAGAACAGTTTATTCTTGCACTCGGATGAATTGAGGTACTTTGAAAACGGTACCCATAGGTGCACGGCCTGCCATGCTAAAAATTAAAGATACTGATATCTTCCCGTCGTAACACAAAGAACCCTCGCTCCAATGACCAGCTATCAATATGTACTGCGCACTATCGGGTGGAGACATGAGTCTGAATATCATCCAGTAATAGAAGCGATGAACCTATATCCTCCATAACGTTTACAGGGGAAGTTTTTCAGATTGCAGGGGATCTTATGACCTCTGACTATTATCCGCAAGAGGGAGAGATAAGATGAGCGTGTTGCATGAGGTTGTTGTTCCACGAGGGAAGCCTGTGACAGAACCGAACTCTAAGGCACCACTGTTGTAGATAACGAGTGTGGTACCCGCGCCGAACGCCTCGCTGGAATTCCCTAGTGGATAACCATTCCGACAATCGCAATCATCACTACCATAGTGGGCGAGACCGGACGCCTCAAGCTGGGTAAAAACTCAGAGTTCGGATAACCAACCTGACTCTTAAGGATCAGGTTTCTTACAGGGGAAGGTTCATTCCTTCATGCCGTTTGGATATGATCTCTCGAGACAGGTCGACCGAAAACGATGGCGGCAAGATCGATCAGGGTGAGGATTCCAAGTTTTTGAGTGTATCGCTCGCTAGTGTGCAGAGCGTCCGTGTAGCCGTTTGACACTGCGGTCCGGTTTAAATTTGAGTAGTTACCGCTAACCGAATAAAGAGCATGATTAAACAACTTGCCGGTAAATACCATCTCACTCCTCCACCCGTACCTCTTGCGCACATGTCATTCTCAAATAATCGGCCTTTGTTAAGGATGCTTTAGGACGCCACCATCAAGTGGCCGCATTACTCACTAGGGGAGTACAGGCGTCAAGCGCGGCCCACTATGAGTGGGCCCTGATCCGTGTCCTACACGTTCGGATTAAATATGCTTTACTGGTAAGTGTGTAATCCGTCCTACATCAGTGGAGGGGAGCTCACCGTTTAGCGCAGCTCCATCCGGCCCAGTACGGCCGTCGGACTACATGGCCAGTGAGTAGTCCCGAAAAGGAAAAAATCAATACACGAGAATAACGTCATCATAATGCCTCCTGTGGTTCAAGCCTAGCATGGGTTTCGTGTCAAGTCGAGATGAGTAGCACTCGGGTATGCGAATTCCGCACGATGCAGGCGCCCTAGAGGACCCCGAGGTTAGTAAAGGTGACAACGTCTCCACGGGTAAGAATTATACCAGATCGCAGATCGCAGATCTGAAGCTGCATGTTTGCATCAATCACGTCTCTACCATCTGGATGACGCTCCCTAGGCTCCGGAGGCTCGCCGCTCTTGTTAATTCCCGAGACGCTGGGCTACTGAATCTTCCCTATACTACATACACAATGTAGGGAGAGGATACCAAAGGAGTGTGGGTTCATGTGCTAACTATTCAATAGTGCTGCGAATTTGCCAAAGTGGCTTGGTAAGCCAGTAAGTGGCTCGTGCTGCCGCCTCGAACTGCCGCGATGACTATGTGTTTCCGAATTCATGATGACTAAACTGATTGTAAGGGTCTTTCCCGTCGATAGGGTGGTCCGTAAGCAATCACGTACTTATATCCCTAGACATCATTACAGGGTCTTGTTACCGATCTATTCCTCGCTCACGGGCCGACGTCCAGCTAAGTATTTGTTTAGGTCTCTTCTCGAATGCTACCGAGTCGCTCCCTTTCACCCGTTTTGATAACCGGGGCGACTCATGATGGCCGCTCTAAACGTAAGGTATTTCGTAAACAGGTTTGGATAAGAGCAGAAGCCGGTCTGCCGGTTATAAGGGCTCCGCGCACCTATCTGTGCCAGGGTTAGTTGTCCGACCGCCCAGTGATATGCGATTCCTCTATTGACCAAGTAATATCCAGGATTGTCCAAATTACGACTTTCGTAATGACGTGGGTCCCAGAATCCTCTGGAAGGCCTACTTCATCCTCAGTTAATTCTCTAAACTTTGTCCTAGATGGCGGTCCAGAAGTACCTCCGAGCTACAAGACTAACGCGCGCAATGTGATCGAATAAGAAACTTGCGTTCCGCACGGCTAAAGTGTAAGTAAGAGTAGTTTAGACATGCGATCTGTCCCAATCCTGGTCGGGTCTTTAGGTGGTTGATACAGTCACGGCGCAGATGAGATATAAGGTGGAGTACGTGGGTATTACTGGAGGACAAGCCTTCCCTCTCCAGCTCTATAGTTAGGCCATCTGCGCTCTGAGACTTCAGTCATACGGCTTGTACGTTACTTGTACCATTTCCGCTTTCATGAAGCCAATTCAGTGCACGTTCTTACACCTTCTGAATGTTGACCTTTGTATGGTAACAACTCTGCGGATCTGATACTATTGACTGTGCAGATTGTTCGTCCGGATTCGATCCGGAACGCCCTCAGTCCTAAAAGAATTATGGGGACTTTTTCCAAGTTCACGTATGGGTGACGTAAACTAGTATTCAATCACTTCGCACTACGTGGAGCCTTTTGCCCGGGATGCGTCACGGTCACAGTTACCAGTGGACAGTCGCATTACGATACTTACCATAAAGTCGCGTTAACAATATACGCTATTCCCGAGACTGCCCTGGATAGCGGCCTTGATTCAGACGACAGGAAGACTTTTCCGTCGGAACCCGCGCCTTAACAGGTACTAACCGGTTGCACACCTGAAGTTATTTTACCAGTTGGCAGACTAGGTAGGCGCCATGGGAGCCGCGGATTGTGTCGATATCATTGGGTCACGACTTCTCATTACAAATCTGTGTAGAACATTGTGCTAAGTCTCTCCTGGACCTGGTTTGCAGCGAACAGTATCACTTGCGTTATCAAATAGGCAACCTACATAAAGCCTTACGCAATGGCATTACGTAAGGGATAACCTAGCTAAACACAAAACACGAATGTGCTACATCAGAACGTCTGTTATCCTTGGAAGTCACCTGTTAGTTATTCTAAGTGCGTGTCAGAAGGGCATACAGATAACACACCGTTATGGATGTCTCCGATTAAAAACAATCTCATGACTTATTCGAAGGGTGGAACGCGACTAGCATCTAGCAGAAATTTGATACGGTTAAAGGATGAAGGCAACGCATCATAAGGAGACTCGTGCGAGCGTATACGTCCAACCGGACTGCCGCGATCTCACCAATCTAACCAGACCCTGATTGCACCGCTATGACGCGGGACTTGTAATCGTCAACCCAACCACTGCGTAACCACAACTTGACGAAGTCACCACCAAAAGCACTCCATGGAGATGGATAACGCGCAGTCGTCAATACATCTGCACTCCATAACTAGCTTCACGCTGTCTTGAGTCGGCTGTTCGGACTGGCTGTATAGACATCCCGTAAAGACCAACAAATAAACACGCTTCGAACCAATTCCACTGTCGACGGTGAGCGTGCGGTTCTCGTGGTTTAAGCAAATCAATAATTCTAGGTCCCCACGAATAAATATGCGACGATACACGGCGTTGTCGTGGTTACCCAAGGTGCCGCCGGGATCTCATCCTAAGCGCTACGACGGCTCCCTTGCGGAATGAGCAACTCACCTAGCCGAGATGTGCGGGTAATGCGATAAGACCCTTCAGAACCAGGCCGTCCATGGTGGACAGCCTTAGGTAGCGGTGAGGCTTGCGAGGGGGTGAACCCCCGGTTCTGAGGAGAGACTGGAAGATAAGGTCTTTGCTCTAGGGCCTAATGGTTAGATACGAGTGAAAGGTCCAGCTGTTCATGACACCGTCAACAGACAGAGAGCGTTCCGTATACATAATCCTAGGGGGCAATGCCGACATGATCGAAGAATCTCCACGAGATTTGTAGCTAGAATCCTGGAGAGTACGACCAACATGCATTAGCGGGTGGCGTGTCGTTCGTATGGTGCTCCTAAACTTGTTCGGCTTTGACTTAAGAGAATTCGTAGTAGTCCCATGTCAGCTACAGGTCAGCCATCACAATTAGTAGCCCGAGGTCGCCCATTCAACATCAAACTCACCCTTATTGTCGTAGTCGAAGGATGTGCCGGGGGCATGGTTCGTCGAGCGTTGCAGGGTCAGGGGCATGCTGATATTCATCGGTTTCAACGCTTTTTAGAACCTGTTTATATTATAGCGCCGTATAAATCTTGTGTAAGAGTTAACAAGGGGATGTGGGCGTAATACCACCGATTCCACACCGTCACTGGTACTTTGCAGACTGCATGAGTGCTGCGTCGAAGGAGAACGTAACTCATTTTAGCGATAATTTGGTCCGGCTTACTTAGGTTGCACCGATCGGGGCGAGTGGTGAGACGGACACGAACTTTCTAACGCCCTGTCGAAATTCATGGGACGGGAGTGCGCCTGTGCGACCTCAAGGTCGCAATTATCCAAGTCTGGGATCGTGAGCGGAGTGCGGTCCGAGTGGATTGCAAATAACAAAATAGATAGTAGCCGTAGGCATACAGTAAATTTCAACTTACTCAAATGCCGCTTAAGCTAACCTGAGACGGTGCCCTCTCAGGCCGGGGTAATTGCCGAGAAATATTTTGCTTTAGGAGGAACCCGCCCCTGCGTACTATCGTCACCGGCTAACTTCTTTACAAGTGGGCAGGTTTAAAGCACGTGACTCGGGACTTGACATCTTTGCTGAATTATGAAAGCGGACATCCTCTCGAATGGGACTTGGTCATATAAGGAGGCGAAAACGCATTGACATGCGGCTAGTCGCTTCATGCGTAGACGCAGTTGCTCCTTGTGAGGGGAGGGTCAGCCCTCCCTTAGGTGAAGACCTAGACCTAACCTCCTGCATTTACTATACCGCTACCGTTAGAATGGTCATTAACAAGTGATAGCACGGAGGTGTCTTCCGAAATCGAGTCTAGGCTGAAGGGTGGTGTGTGAGCGGGGGAGCTTACTCTTCTTTTGTTCCCCGATCTCATCACAACGTGGATGGGGGGTCATTATAAAGTAGACGATGGACTGACTGCCGAGCTACTCCGGGCGAGGGTTGGTGTATGTTCAGGCAAGCGGACGAAGTTGGGCATGGTTCTCCAGTAACCATCAGGACCTGCTCTTGACAAGCTGGGCAAAAGTCGCCCCAAAGAGAGCGTTCAAAGGGTACGGCAATAAATATCGCAAGCTAGTGCGTGAAGAAGTCGAGGCGCAGTCTCATGGGGGACGAGATCGGCGTTTTATGATACGAACGCTAAATGGTTAATCAACAAGCAACTCTTACATCGATGTTTGGGATGCCCTGATGGTACGATCCAAAGCGACCGTATCAAAATAAACCATTGCGCATTCGCTGTGTTGCGAGCTGGCAGAGAAAAGTTAAACGTTTCGTGCTTATGAAGCCAACACCCCATTTCACAACCATATGTATTATCATATGTCTATGTCAGGGACCCTAGCGCCGGCATGTATTACTCGCGTAGAGCGTGTAGTAGTGAGTTAATCCCTATTAGCCAATCTTCAGAGGTCCTACAGTGCGCTCGAAGCAGGGCGGGGCTGGACGGTCTCTTGCTGACGGAGAAGATATGGCGGGTAATAATTTAGTTATGCATCTCGTTGAAAGCTAATCTCTCGGTTGTAGAATCTTCGGGCGGACACCTGCTGAGCGGTGGCGCCGGGCGTTGTGGCGCGAAAATTACCTAGCAATAAGGTAGAATAGGAGCGAACGAAGCGAAGCAACCCGGAAATTGAAAGTATATTTTCAACGCGTCCTTAAGACTTGGGTGTTTTTCACACTGGATGGCCGTAGAGATCTGGTTAACCCTGCTGTGCGATGCCACCCTCAGCAACCCAGCACCAGCGTTGTCGTAAAATCCTAAGTGAAAGATGCTAGATGTAGGTTAGAACCGCTATCCCTTGATCTAGCTTCGATCGGTAAATTATTTAGGTTACAATCACCTGTTGAAGGATTGTAAGCTATGGGGGACACCTTCCAACGACCGCAGTGGAGAGCAAGCTTGGAGATTATGCGATTATTTAACATGCTGGCGAGCGTAAGGGTGTGCTATACTGGACCCGCACCAGCTGGGACTACGTTCTAGTTCGTGCAATACATGTTTATTCTCGCTTTCCAGGCCGTCCGCGCTACGCTTGCGTCCTCACATTTAAGGCGCCACAACTTAGAGTTTCCAGCAGGACTTGGCGAGTAACCCTCATAGGTGCCAGGGAAGAGCGGTTGTTCTTCTTAATTTTACTTGTAGCTACATGTCAGATTTGTACGGTGCTCGCCGACTGATGCGATGGGAGCTATGGTGGTGTTTCCCTTAGTTACTCAACATTCTACATTTGGCCTAGTCGTTTTGATCAGTGTGGTCCCGTCGCTATACCCGAGGGCTGCGTGGCAAATGAGGTGATCTTGGTACAAAAGGGATTTTCCTTCTGCATCTTGGCTCTCGAGTTACCTTCTTGGAAAGGAATGAACTGAGGCAACCAATATAGTTTTAGCGAGCAATTGACTCACCTCTTACACCCCTCACTCTAATCTACAATTCAGACTGAAGTTTTCTCTTTGGGTGTGTGGTTCACTAATGATTCCGTTAGGATTTGGGACTAATGGTGACGATACCGTTGCATGTCATATTCGCACTTTATGGGCCCCTGCGATGGTACAGTTTCCCCTTTCCGCTAAAAAAACAGGCATCATGCAAAAGGGGCTACACAAGGTTTCGAGTCTGTGGTCCGGAGAGCCCTGAAGACGGCCCTTGCGCCTTAAGACACTTCTACAAAATATTTTTCGGTGCTCATACGTATTGGAGACTGATATAGGAAGAGCAGTCCGGTACGTGTGATATAAAGTAGAGCAGTAAGGGGTAACATGGTGGAGTTCGGTACACTGTCATCTCTCAGCTGTCCTCACATACGGGTATGTCAATAACCCTGCTATCCTCCAGTAAGTGACCGTAATCTAGCAACGATAAAGTTGGAAGAACAGATAGGACCCCTAATGATGCTGACCAAACACCAGTCGGCGTAAGCCTCTGTAGCTCCCTCGTATGCATCCAGTATAGCTTTGGCTTGGCTATTCGATTTGATCCAACGCTTACTTGGGTGCAATCTTTCACAACCGATCGCCTCATGCAGCTTGGTTTAGCGAGCGTGACCGGAAGACGCGAGCGTATAAGTTGCGCAATTAGATCGTGCCTGTACCAAAATAGCCCGCTACGCATGACTACCCGCGTGTGTTCGCAATATGTTATTAAGAGTTTCCCAAAACTGGGGCTGGGAGATGCATACTGTCCCACGCCGATCGAACGTAACACGAGGGGAGCCTTCGCGGTAACGTCTCTTTGGAAACTCATCGAATAACTACCTCCGCGTGAAGGAAACATGTGTCCGACTCGGTTGTGCTGCAACTAATCAGAACGTAAGGGCCACAGTAATTCGCGATAGACTGAACGACTGATGCATAGTCCGGTCATTTCTGGCAGCGGGTATCTTTTAGGGGCACAGAACTGCAATCTTGTATTCACAAACGGTCGTTTATGTAACCCACCCGTATGAATTCACCAGATAGAAGGAACGTCCCCGATCCGGGAAAGACCATGGACAGGGATATAAAGCCTCGGCCCAGCTTATCCACCCTGAGCGCATCGACTGTGCATGTTCAATGGTAGAGCATAGTAGGACTCAGATCCCGCAATTCGAGGTATTCCGGGGCACTAGTGAGCGGCCCAACCGGTAGCAATCATAGGATTCTAGAACGACATAACCCTGCGTCCAGACGCTTTATAATACTTGAGACATTTTTTGCGGGAAAAGTGAATAAAGAACCAATTACTCTTCCGTCAGATTGACGTTGTATCTGGTATTCAGGCGCTTCGTCTTATAGCATTTGTGTTCCAACAGGATGTATGCCCTACTTACCCTTAGGCAGCTCTGGGACCTCTCGGCACAGGCTGTGCAATCGATAACTGCTAACCTAGAGAACACAACATTAACCCGCTAGATAACCGACGATGATTGTTATGCCGTTAAATTTAAGATAGGGGTAATTAGCTCACCGTGTCTTATTCGTAGACATAGCGGTATCCGGCTGAGTAGTGATTCCCTGACCGAAGGACTGGCTCGGGCTCTGGGTAGCTAATGGCGGCTCTAACCTAACTGGTGAATATCACGAGGGAGAACTAACAATATAAATTAACAAAACTGTGTACCATTGTCTTTCTATCCAGGTATAAAGTGGTAAATAGGCTTGTATGCAAAGTTACCAAACCCCAAATTCAGGTTAGGGGGATAGAATCTGCGCGACGGGTTATCTTAGTCCCTCTCATATCACCGTTCCTATTTCATTGTTTACTAGGCGATAAGCTGGAAAAGCAGGCTATCAATCGTGGGTAAAACCTCTCGGGATCAGTCTCTGAGCGGGCGCCGGAGGGAATCATCGCGTGTTAGAATCGACAAAATTGCAGGTTATTCCCGAAGCTAAGTGTATGACGAGGCGGGAGGAACTCTCAGAGCGCCCCACCTGGTTCCCTAATTAGTCACGATAGATGCAACGGGGTTTTTATTTTCCATGCGCGGAGTCGATATGTCGCCCCGGCGTCATGTTGAGGGGGACTAGTGTTGAATTAGAGAATACTGTATGAACTGCAATGAGGACTTCGAGCATAAAGGATTGGAAATCCTATATGTATTACTTTTACGCGGTAGTGGCGAGTACGAAGAGCAGTGCTCTGTAACTAGTATACGAGTGATTGCAGTAGTGGGATAGAGAAGTGCTAATTCGCGGGTACTTTATGCTCACTCCTTAGTGGTTTGCGCTTGAGGACACTTATGCCTCGCTGCGTCCTGAATGGAGTATAGTGACCTTACAACATCCAAAAGGCAGCTGAACCAAGTTGCAAAGCCTCAACTCTAGTGAAGGCAAAGAAAACAGGTTGCGAAAGGTACCGGTCAGTGAAGGTATAAACGGGCAGACACCAAGTCTACACCCTGACGAACATACAACTGTTACCCTCATACTGCCGTGATGACGAGTGACCAGAATGCATTCACTAATTCAAGCCTACATACTCCGAGCTTGTTATTCCCTTAAACTTGAAGTTGAAAGGACAGGAAAACTTAGGAGCACGTCACGCATAGCTCCAACGCTCTTGAGGCGGAGGCAGTACAAGTGCGGTGCGTCGCGCAGCGCGCGACTTTGTACTTGATGTAGGCGATGGTTTGGGGAACGTGTAACAATGCAAAAAGTATCTGTTATGATACGCCTTTCCAAATCGGAGCCAAGTTGCTAGCCACCATCGTGGATCCTTTGAAGCGCGTGGCAAGATACTGCTAGCCCCTTCAACAATAGTATCCCTGTGTCACGTCCAATCTTCTAGGTGAAGTGGGGTGGCTGATGGCAGCATTCCAAGCCGCAGAGTCAATTGTATGGCAGTGCCGTATCACAATTTTTCCAACGCTCGCTACGTCTCTTAGATTTAGCGGACGAGTGCAAAGTTCCTCCCGATACTTGATGCTCGTGTACATGCGTTTGCACGCTCAGGGGAAATTGGGGGCCTACATGACTACGTTGTTGCCTCTCTGTGAAGTGTGGGCTCGTCTCTCGTGCACCTGCATACCGTTCTGTAGCTGTTTAGCAGTACAATGCGACCATTCGCCATACAGTGGCCATACTAGGACGGATTTCAGCGGAGCGCACACGGGACTTTCTTCTCGGATTCAAGTTGCACTCAAACGTAACTGACAAAGATGAATTGCTACATCTGGCGCGAAGTGAGGCAGTATATCGACTACTTCTCTCTCCATTGGGGGGATGGCGAACATGAGGAGTTCTTCAGGCAGGTTGCCGTTGCCGGTGCAGTAAAATTTGACTGAGGATTTTAGGGATGTAATTAGCGCGGAGACAACGCTTGTAAGTAGACCACGGATTAATAAAAGAGACAACGAGAGGGTACCATTGTCCTTACTTTCTCTACAGGCATGGGATATGACACTCGCATCTAGACCTACATTCCCCTCCATGGATATTGGTTGCGTTTGCGCGTGGTGAATTAATATCGATCCGTTTCCCCGGAGAACGTAGTGGAGCACCGTCATAGATACCCTGACGAGTGCAGCCCGATTGCGTGTTGTAGATTGTATCCTGTAACCTGGCTTATGAGCCACTTCGAGAGCTTAAGCGCCGAGGATGCCGGGTATTGATCGGGGGAGGGACGCCGGCTTAGAACCCAACAAGGCATATGCCCACCCAAGAGGTTTTTGGAGAAGAGGAAAGTAGTCATCTAGCCCCGCTCTGTGTACCCGCGAACTAGATACCTGGAAGCTGCGTTACGCCTTTTCCCATGCGAAGTCCCTTTCAAGCACTGGTGGACTTACTCAAAATAATCAATAATTAGGTTCGTGTTCTGTGCCCCATCGCCCCATCGGTTAAACAGTCTGAACTTCCCAGTTAGCGCTCATATGTTTACGAGCCTCTATCCTAATGACAGCCGTCAATTGACTTCAATGATCTTCTGCTCTGAAGAGTTATATTTAGAATGCGCGTACGGTCAATCAGCATAACTATCTTGCTAGTGTGACATTGCGCCTAACGAACACACCAGGCAGCATTCCACATTCTAAAGGACTAAACGTAAGCAAATGCGACCATAGATGCAGGAGAGATGCTTATAACTTGAAGGCACTGAGGTCAATCTGGTAGGTTGTCGCCTTGTCGTTCTAATAGAGAACAAGGGGTGCCCTAATTTATGGTTTATTTTCAGAATGAAAGGGTGTCATGGTGGTAAAGAAGGAGCCTTGGTTAGCTTGAATTCTTGAAGAGAAGTGAGCCATCCACCGTCGACTATTGGGTGAGGTCTTGCCAATCGGTGCTGACCGGGCTTCTCCGGACGGGGATACAGTATGTCCGGCGCTAATTTCGGTCCATATGGAGAGGGCAATGGTGGCTAAATACAGGGGAAGACGGTTTCAGCTCGATGGGTCGCATTGATAGACGGGGCCAGTATCCGTTGAAAAGTGTGGCTTCGCCAAACTTATCACAAAAGGAAGCATAAACCCGCTGATCCAATGTCACTGGACTGGAGGCTTACGGTTCGACTGACACATCTCCCTTTTACTGATTCGGGGAGATACGAGGCCTGAGGTGCATGTCTTACAGTCTGGAAAAGCAGTAGAGTGTGTTGACTACTCGGTCGTCCTTGGTTGATCGGAACGACCTCTGGATGTCTCTAGCGTATGTGGCAGCAGTTCCACTACTAGGGCTAATTCCCCGTCGGGGAGACCTGGACCGGCTCTAGAAAACTAACGGGCAATCTTGGTCACGATTGCAATCACCTCACCATATTTGCTGGCCAGAAGCTGGATTGATTGGGGGGATCGAAGGGGGTACTCGCACCTTCCTCTTCGGATGAACTGCTCCTTGGCTTGTATAACAAGATGTCAAGACCAGCAGAGAATAGACGGAGTGTGCAAGGTACAGGTACTGCCCGAGTAATAGTTGATCCAAAAATGCCGATGACGCTGGGACCACTCGGATCTATACCCTGTTGGGCGCAATAACTTACTTCCGTTTTGCGACTATCTGGACGGTCATAAGTTAGGTAATGGGGCGCGAGCATAAATTACGGATTGGGGAATCGGCGGCATAAGGAGCGACTAGAGAGCTCAAAAAGCTGTATATGCAGCCTAAGTGTAACATATATACCGGCGTTGAAAGATAGTCAAGCATAGCGACGGAGTCAAACGGCGAGAGAATCAGGCACGCCGTACAATGGGACGATATCTCCGCTGGAAAAGATGTACCTAGGTTAGTAATCCGTGGGCCCCCCCCGTCATCGATGGCCGCCCTTGTCTGTCCAGAATAGCGTACCGAGGTCCGGGGTGATTTTCCCAGTAGAAGAAATAACTCTGGCATTAGGCATAGTTACAGATTTTCCAGTTTTCTTAATAACCGGGCATCGCCCAGCGCAGTAATCCTATTGGTCTGCGTACCTTTGAGGAAAGAGAAAGCTGGCATAGTTGCAGACGTCATTGGATGACGCCTGTGATCACCGGTCCTGGCGAATCCCCTTAGTCAGCTGGCTTTTGCATTACCCTCGTAAGTTGGGTCAGACCCTCACGGTGATCTAACTGGGTACAAGAGAGACATCCAGAGGTCCCAAAGTCCTGGCGTCTTGACCAGTCTAATTTTAGTTATACTCTTCTGATCTCACGGTGGCGAGTATCGCGCAGTCGAGCCTGTAAACCTTATCAAGGACGGGAGAACTCACCCTTCATCAGAAAATTTAGACGCCATTCACTGCATAGGCGAACAGTTTTTTAGAGCTCATGCGTAGACTGTTGGGTCTGCTGGCTACGATCAAGTTTGTGGAGTTTGCACTTTACAGCGTCGGCCAGCCAGATTGTGGGCCATAAGATAAAATAGATCGGCTCGAAGTAGATTTAAAGCCAATCCGGATGCCCTGTCGTCACTGACACATAAAATTTCGTGCAGTCACGGCCGTTTTTAGATGTGGCCTACGGGTATCTCCGCTGTCTTGAACGAATCAAACTGCCAGGTTTACGTATTGATTTATAATCTCTGTATCCTTCAACACACCTTAGTAGTTACGCCGAGAGGTCAAATACCTATAACGAAACACGCCCCTGTAACGAAAGCTAGAGACTTCAGCAACTCTTGATGGTGCGTTGGGAAACCCCATAAGGCGTTCGCCAATACGAAGTTGACTGAGAGTAATGAGGTACACAGATTGAGAGCGATCAACATGTCCCTTTACTTAATACACACTGGGTACCCAATCTCCGGTGACAAAGATGCCAGGCTCTGTGGCAGCATACTGGGAGTGGGTGTTCGGACGTGGCAGAAGAGGCTCTAACGACGATCCCTCTTGCTTATCCGTAACTAAGGCAGTACAATCAAAGTCAAGAGCCGCCAGTCATCCTGAATGAAAATCCAGAGTTCCATATCAGTCAGCGGCAAAACGCTGGCCTTATCGAGCATCCGCCAACTTACTCCTTGAGCAGAACTGACCGGAAGCTTGTCAACATATCGCGATGTGATCGTGTTAAGAAAGTGAGCTTAGAGTCTGGTATTGCGTCAGTGGGTAATCAATGTCGTACACTTACTTGCCAGCAATTCTTTTTTTGACTATGCAGTTAACGGAAAGGACTAATAGATATGGTCAGGCAACTTCCAAACATCGTGACATGCCTGGTCCCGGACACACCATTTAAGCGCGTCTTGCCATAGGTAGTTTTACAAGGAGCCGATAAAGCTTTTCTGACAATGAAACGCATCCTCCCACTACAAAGCAGCTTTTAACGTCTCAAATCACGTCCTTCACTAAATGTCGGATTCCCACGTGCGATCCCACCTTCGGAAATCCGTGGAGGAGGCGGTTACACTCACTTATAGACACATGTTGACGCTTTTATTTGATCCTCATGCAAACGCGTTGCGGTTTTTCGCTATGACATGCCTAGTCAGCGCGACTAGTATGCTCGTAAGGCAGATCAGAAAGCTCATCCACTGGTCCTTTGGAGCAGAGGAGTCGTCTATCTCTAGAATCGCGTCAAAAATGGAGTCAATCAAGAGCCTCATACCCTGTAGCCTTGGCACTCCTAGTGTTAAGGTGCCGACTCGGGTACACTCTATGTAGCATAGGGGGTTCGATACCAGCTCATACCGTGTGAGAACTGCGATTCAAGACTCAGATTGACATCAGCGCATCATCTGATCCAACCCCCGTACTCCTTGCCGTTCGTGCAGATGTTGTAAATTGTTACGGTCTTTTTCCCGGGTAAGCCTACGACTCTTTTACCACAAATATCTGTCTAGAAAGTTCGATGTTGAGTATTAAGAACCATGCTGCCCGTCAGCTGACTGGTTACAAAATGAAATATACCGGAGGGAATAGTTTGGTGTGTGCGAGGTTACTTATGCATTTGTCTAACGCTCCTGAAACCAGGGACTTGCTGGATTCGTCTAACAAGCAGATAAAACGAAATATACGCCAGGGCCCTTCGTTTCTACATAGCAACGCATTGGGCGTCTAGCCAATCAATAGATTACAGGTAACTATCTCTCAACAATAACGTAAACAAGGTCTCAAATGCACATAATTTCCTACACATTTACACAAGGGAGGTATTGTTGAACCGGTCTATAGTTAAAAGCTACTTCTAACAGTAGGTCGTAACTTCACTTCGAAGAAGCGGCAAAGTCTCTCACAGTCTACCGTATTGGCGAGGGTCTACCAGCTACAAGAGAGCAGCCCCAGCGTAGTCGGGAATTACATGCAGTCACGTTCATTCGAATGAAACGCTAACGTTGAGTTTGAGGCACATCGATGACTAGGACCATCCTCTCGTTCATCTTACGGCTGAGCTATCCGGCCGCGAACCCAGGTGGTGCAATACACACGGTCGCCCTGTCTCCCGCACGCTCCACTCGATGAAGTAATTAAAGGGACTTAAAGAAGCCCTCGGTTAGTGCAGTCTTCGAGCAGGGTATACTTAGTGAAGGCCCCCAAGCGGCACTTAAAGTGACTTCCTGCTTGACCATGTCCGATAAGCTTATTAGAGCGGCTTGGCTCTACAGAACGAGCGAGTGCTACAATCGACTTGCTCAAATCAAACAGAAAATACAAGCTCACGGCACTTGCCGGCGCGAAGTTCCGATAAAGACATTTGAAACGAGGAAAACGAAGTGTTAGTCTATCGACCAAACCGAATAGGTTATCCCCAGTCCAGAAGGTAAGCTTGTTTGCGATATGCCGGTATCGCTCTCAGCATTGCAAATTTTGCGGCACGCCATCTGTGACGCGCCGTGAAGCCAGCGCAGAAGTTTTACCGTCTAGCCCGTTTAGTTCGAGCGTTTGTATCATCCCGCATGACTGTCGCGATAAACTCAATGCATACTTTTACCTCTTTCACTACACAATTTCTGAAATGGTAGAAATGAGGGTATTGCTACATTTCCGGTAATTCCATGAGAAATCGTGAGGTGGATAAATAAGCCGCTTGGTTGGTCTTATAGGTGGTTACGTGTGCACGATGGTGCATGTGCGTACCAGCAGCAGATAAAGCCCTTGACTTTCGATATCTCCGCGGGCTTTAGTTGTTGCCCCCAGTTTCCAACCGCGACGTTCCGATGTGAGTTTTTCATCTCCCAAATAGGTTAGGTCTCCGAAAGCCCCTGCACTGGCATTGTCATTCCGTACTAACCTGACATTTTGTTCCTCTCGCGACGGAAGTGACAAAGCTGAATTGGAGCCAGAGGCTACCGATCTTGAACAACCTGTGTCTTACATTATATGTGCATGCTCTGCTCAGCTGCCTGCCCTACTCGCTGTTCAATGTCGGTGCCCTGGGTAATGTCTAGTGAGTTTCTTGAAAGCGACTCCAGAAATGCAGAGATATCCATGGGCACGTGATCGCGAGGTTAACAAAGATACACCCATGTATCTCCTTCGGCGATAAGCGTAAGCAGTACAAATCACCGGCCACGGGGGTACCGGGAGTACATGCGTCTGGGAGCCGGACAAGGGAATGATATTCGCCAAGTTTTACTATCTCAGCGTTATGAGCTACAACCTACTGAGGAACGTTGTCTACGTGCTCTAATACATAACTTGACCATCAATTTAAAATCCGGCACGAGATGCGGACCACCGTTGGCTGTTTGTTATGAATCCTGGAGCCCTAGGCAGCTAACACACCACCCAGAGTGACAGTAATGCCCAGATGGCAGAAGAGACGTTGATGCAACGTACCCAACCAACATTCAGCCCGTGCTCATGGCACGTTGCTACGTATTCTTGCATATTGCCTAGAGGATCCGCGTAAACACCCTCCTTGAACGAGAGTACGTTTCACCGCAGATAAGCTTCAAAACGGAGCTCAACTCCGGCAAGCCGAGTACATTGAGTGGCGTTGAGGCGCCTGAATATCGCTTTTTACAGGGAGAACCCTATATGGGCCGAGAAACGATCGGTTTACTTCCAGACTTACAACTGTGTGCAGGGTCGCGGTTAACCCCTCGAGAGGTGAGAGAAGGGTTGGAACTGGGGTCCCATCACCTCGTTGGATACCTCACATTGAGTCTGGATAGGCGAGGTAATCGCTGTTGGCGTTTAGTGGTAACACTTAGGTAGCCGACTACCGGTTTAAGGCTAACACGCAAGACCTGGCCTCGAAAAATCGTGCGCCTATATGTGAATGTCCTCATCTCCTATTCGAGTCTATGAGACGATTCGAGCGTCAAGTCTTGGGTTAGTCTGATATAAAGGACTGGTTCAAGTCTCTGAAACTGAAAAGTCTATGTAGAGATGGCTTTACATGTATGGAAGGGAGGCTTTTGTAAACTACAGCAAAAGCTAGATCAAAGTGTGTATTGATAGTTGCTGAATCCGACTCCCTCAGGAGGGATGGGCTAGTCAAGGGAAATCCTTAAAGTATGCGAGCTACAGTCATAAGTTTGATAGTTGCTCTCCCGTCAAGTGAATAGCCAGGGCGGAAAGTTTTCGACTGCACACCCTAGATAGTGCCGGACGTATTTGTAGAACCATACTTAGGAATATACCCCTCGGCAATGGGCATATGGTCATCACTGGCTCCGTACCATAAGAGCATCCTTTCCTAAAAACTCCATCTGAGCTACTCAGAGACCAATGCTTTGGGTGACTGGTGGCAGGTCAAAGAATGGAATAAAGCGAAGCCGATTCCCTTTAATTAGTTCCGTTGACGGCCTCACGATGCATATCCGTAGCAGTCTAGGGCTTTTTTCTTACGTACACAATACAGTGTTTGGCGTCAGGCGTGATACTCACGGGTCATCGTTGATCTGGTCCAATGCACTTTGAGTCAAGGGTATATAAAATAGGTTTTCAACATGGCGCTCAACCCCCTTGATAGTGCCGGGGAAATCGTTTGTCCGCATATATCGCCTATCCAAAGAAAATGCCCCGACCGTTAGGGTGCGTTCTCACGTACCCTCCATTGCGTCCACGCCATTGCGGCCTAAAATATGGGAAGGCCGCTCCAAGTTCTAAAATCGCTTCTACTTAGGCGGTTATCGTCGCATGGACCAGAGAAGACTGGGACCACTTCTGTACGCATTATGGGCGACATTTCCCAGTCCCACTGCACATGGTAGTTTACCGATAAGACATGCGCCTAGTGCCTAGCCGTCAATCTCTAATAGTATCAGGCTGGCAAGCAACACCCGCGCCAACATGTATCGGTTCACCCCTCTTCGAAAGCGTGTCCGTCGGAGAGCGCGTCGTTACAAAGGGTGTGCTCAGACGAAAAAACAGCATTCGCGTACACAGTTAAGGTCTCCTCCCTAAGTAATTATCACCAAAACCCTTGGGTTAAGTGATCACGTTGGAGTGTAATCGGTACCTGATTTCGCCGGAGTACTAAAAATATACATTAGCCCCAATCTTCGGTTAGTCTCCGGTTCCGAGGAATCTGGGATGGTGCTACAACGAACAGCAGCTTGATGGAGCGGTTTCATCAATATTAATGGTTTTGATAATGTCTATATATAATGTCTTGATTTGTGAGAATTTCTCCTGTGTCAAATGTAATTTTTTATCAAGAAAATATCGCAGAATGACATGTCATAATTAATTTGCCTTTTATAGAATCTTATTAATAGTATATTTGTTGTCAATTCTATAAACTCCTTGTGTCTGGTTGGCCTGTAATTAACCATTACAGGTTCATCTCACTTTATACGGGTTCGGTTTGTGCCATTTCTATGCACATTGTTGCTTTGTGCGGTTTGAATTCACTCATATGCTGCAATGTGGTCAGATGTGAGAAAGCATTGTGTGTACTGTACACGCTACTTGGCAGGCAGCTGTCTCGTGTGGTTTCACTTTGTGTGCCCTTCTTTTGAAAAGCATCTACCACATAAAGTGAGGGAAAATTGTCTTCCGTTCTCCGTGATCTTGGTGAACCGATTACCTTATTCGGGAAAACCTCGCCGAACATGGGAGTTACATTTCTGGACAATGCAATGATGGGCAAAATTGGGTTTGACAAATTATAGACCTTATGGGAAAAAAGGGCTTTTACATAATTTCCCCTCACTTGTAATCACGTAAAAATTTAAACAGACACATAATACATCTATTATGTACCTCCGATTAGCACGGTTGGCTTCGTCCGATGCAACAGAAGTTCAACATACATACATGTAAATATAATAAAACATATTAAGACAGAATAAATTGAAAATGTAAACCGATGTTTTACTTGCGATGAATGATGGTGAAAATGTAACTCGATGCGCTCACGCACAATGCAAATGTTCACGCACATCGGCGCATGCATCTAGCCGTCAAATCGTTGTGAGATTCAGCGTAGGAGGTGTCGGGCTGGCAATTCAGTGTCAAGGGCAAGCGTTGAGCGCGAGTGCGTTGGCAGGAAAAGTGATGGAGACAGGGATTTTGTGTTGAGGTGAAATTGAAAAATAAAGAGTGTATACACACACACAATAAATGGAGAGAAACTCAGCATCCTTCATTACCAAGATGATGTTGGTGGGGATGTTGGAGGAGGCCACCCCACAGAGACGATCACCCCTCTCTGTACCTGTGTTGCCCGCTCTGTGTATCTTGGTGATATCTGTCTGCTTATATGTCTGTCTATAAATTTTTCTGGTTAGATTTTATGTCGCTATTTCATTATACCTGATGATGATTGCTTGTGTTGCAATCGAAACGTCGTATGCTATTATTTAATTTATTATTTTTTCTTTATACGTGACTTTACCGAAAGAACCAAAGAATAATTCCTGCAGTCACGAAAGCTCCAAAGTTAAGATTGAGGCTCATAGGGTTGAGGGGCCCTCTCCTGGGTCAGTTGGAGACCCCATGCGAGCATTCAGGAGAGTACTGGGGACCGACTAGTGTACTGGTGCTGGGGTCTGCCTTAGAAAAATACGTCATTGGACCTTTGGCTGCAGCATATAGAGTACTGAATAGTACAAGCGGGTCATGCACGGCTTTTCCACATGGAGATGAGAATCTAATCAGTGTCAAACCGTGTATAGCCTAAACATAACCCCTATGTTCCGGAAAACAGACCACGTTAGGTAAACTGCGTGTGGTCAAAACACACGTTTGATAAAACCACATCCAGCAAGGCTTTCTGTGTATATACACACAGATTACGAGTCTGCAATTATTCAAATCATTTTGTCTTTGTGTTTAACTCTAGAATGATTAAGGCATCTTTTCACAATTGTCTTTTTGTTTCCTTTGAAACATTTAGTAAATAGGTCTGCTGATTTTGATACAACTGCTGGTCCTGCTTGTGTAATGATGTCCAAAGTTTTTCCATTTGATCCAGAAGGTTTTGTCTGTTTTATACTGCGAATGGCAGTTGTTACCTCTACACATCTTACATCTGGAACATCCCTCTCCTCAGCTGAAACATTACTTGTTTCCTGAGAAATGTCCATGTTTTGCTGGAACGATGCATATAAGAATTCCTCCACTAGTTGTACGATGATGTTTCCGCAATGCATTAAGTGTTTCCTCTATTCAAGTCCAGGCTCACGACCTTCTTCCTCCTCACCTCTGCCTATGGTTCTTGTCTGCATTTGCATTTTTACCATAATGGTAATTAATTTCCTTCTTTGCCCTGTAGATTTCTACTCACTATTCCTTTATTATGAAAAAAGCCATTTTCTTCAAAATATCTTGACATGCCTGCTTGTCCTATGCTGTATTTCATTATTATCTTGAAATGTGGTTGTGTTTCCACAAATAAATCAAGACGGTATGGTACTTTACATTGCACGCACAAAATTACGATACAATCATTGCAAATATTTATAAACGTTAAATTAACACAACAAAAATGCCTCATCCTTTGATTGTTATTCTAATGAAAAAGAACATAAATTTGGAGCACCCGCCAAACAAACATTTGGGGCAGTACTCATCCCTAATGGTAGCCCTGAACCAGTGGTGGTAATGACTCATTCCCACGATAGGAGCAGTA
The DNA here is from genome assembly GCF_018977255.1 of Callorhinchus milii. Taxonomy (NCBI): domain Eukaryota; kingdom Metazoa; phylum Chordata; class Chondrichthyes; order Chimaeriformes; family Callorhinchidae; genus Callorhinchus; species Callorhinchus milii. Next base: position 31,361 of record NW_024705123.1, read on the forward strand.
TTTCCAGATACTCACTGTTGACTTTCCACAATGTGGTATTTATTTTACTTATTAATTTACTTATTTTATGTTGACTGTGCTTGCTTTATTAAATTACATTATCTTCCCTTCCTTTATATTTTCATAAAATCATTTATTAATGCTTTGTCCCTCTTCCTTTTATATATAAAGCACATGTACTGATACTTGCTGTTAGTATTACAACTTATATAACCATGATTGTAACTAAGATCTGTGCTCTATAACATCTGTACTGTCGCAGGACTTTCATGAAATAGAACCTAACAGCTTATAGGGACCTTCCGCTGAAATAAATAAGTAAATAACCTGTTTCCTGACCGAGATGAGTTGAACCGACCACCAACGTGGATATGAACGCGTACCCTTCTGATCTCGTGCAATCACCACAGTGACAGCTCATTTAATTTATGAATTATTACAAGTGTGGACACATTTGCAGGTATACATCTCAGATTATCTAAACATAACACTATATTTATTATTGCTCTCTTATGATCATTTGCAGTTGTTTTTGTGTGTGTTTTCATGTACCTTTGGCTGAGATATAGGAATTGCAGGGCCGCTGCATGTGTCGTTGTCTGCAGTGTAGCACTGCATCCCACCTCTTCCAATTCGGTCGAATTACCCTGAAGAGACACTCGGTAGAGCTCCCTCTAGAGGAGGCCATTCTTCCAGCTGTCTAGGCAATTGCCAGGCTCCACTTTGATCAGGCCGAAGTGTTCAGACTGGGTGTGGTTCATATTTGGAATCCCCTAACATGTTCCTTTTTATTGATATACAATTGTCCTATACTCTTTGGTTCTTTCGGTAAAGTCACGCAGGTAGAAAGATAATAAATCACGACGTTTCGATCGCAACACAAGCAACCGTCATCAGGTGAGACCAACACAGCAGCTGCAACAAGAGGTTATATAAGGTAAGGAGGAAAGCTGCTGACGCAGGCTGCTTCTAAAGGGTAGAAATGGGCGTACCCGAAGAGTAAGAAAGGGCGGCGAGTGGGACAAGGGGGAGATCGGAGGAGAAAAGGGGGTGGGGCAGAGATAAGAAAGGGGCTGTGCGTGAGACAACGGGGAGATCGGCGGCCGGGGGAGAGAGAGGAGGGGGCTTAGATAATCGGTGGCAGGGGGAGAGAGAAGCTGTGTTAGTGAATGTGACTCAGAGAGTTGAGAATAGATGCTAACATCAGCAGGCAGGAAGGGGGACATCATAGCCAGTTATGACCTAAACCGGTTAATGACGTCCTTCCAATGATTGCTCAGTTTGTACCCATCTTCTCGGTTAAAATTGTGTCTGTGTTTATATATCTGGATGGCGTCGTGGACAAATCTTTGATGGTAGCCCGAAACTTTGCAGAGTAGCTTGGTCTCGGAAAAAAACTATCGTGTGAACCCACCGCGTATAAACAGTGATCAGCCACAATTGTCCTCTCTCTCCAGTGTCTGTCCATCATCACTGGTCAATCACAACGTTCTCTGGTGTCGTTCCATCATCACTGAAGGTCCCGTGACTCGCACTACGCTCACCCAAATAGTCAGATTATAATTTGATGCCAAACACTGGAACAATCGACATGCTCAGTTAAGGAGTGCAGGGTAGGAGGCAGGAAGGACACTTAGGCAAAGTGTGAAACGTAATGTTTCGAATAAGCAGATGCTTACAGGCAGTAAATAATATGAGTTGATCTGACATTTCCTGATGTCAATTATGGTTGCCACATGTGCAGGTTTGACCTGGGGTTGACAAGGACAATCTGGAAATTGGCATCCATGTTTGGGTGGCAGGAGTTGATCTATACTGAGATCGGGTGGTATTGTGTTGACCTTTATTGCAGTAAAATGCACACTTTTAATAGACCTAGGCTGACTGAGAAATCTGTCATGGTTTGGTCGGTGGAGAATATGGAAACGCTGGTGTCAATATATCATTGTGTGGTGCATAGTGAATGGTGAGTGGCTTGTGGGTGGTGAGTGTTAGGCAAGTGGTAAAATTAAAAAGTTAAGTGTCCCGTTCGGAGTGTTACAAAGACGGTCACTGCACTGTGTGCTTTCAGATGCGCTTCTGTGGCCGTCTGGAATGCTCTTCTCATATTAAAAAGCCACTGGAGCTATACACTTTAAATCTAGGTTGAAAACTCATTTCGTAACAGCTGCATTTTGTGTTTAGTTTGCTGTCCGTCCCTCGTACCTCCAACATGGTGAGTGCCTGGTGAGTAGCGAGTGTAAGATGGAGTAGCGGCGGTAGTTAATGAGTGTGTAGCCAATGTAACCACACTGGGGCCCACAGGCTGGAGAGAATGCGACACCGGGCTACGAAGAGGAGACACATTAGACAGCCCCCCCCCCCCCCCCAGTTCATTCCCTGCACCAGTGAGCCAGAACGACCACACTCTGCAACCTAGACCGAAGCGTGTAGCGATGCAAGCAAAGCTGACGATTTATGACATCCATAATAGAGGGTTTTTTTCTTAGGTTAGATTGCGATCTAACCCAAAAAACCTCTATTATGGATGATATTGGTCGCGAAAGCCTACGTGTTAAACTGATTTATGATATCTTACAACGTTGTTAACAATCCATTGCTGGATGAAGGCCTCCCAATGCCGCATCATTAATGGGGATTGTTTGATCATATTCACCATGCTGGGCAGAATAGGTTTAGTGAAAGGTGATCGGTGGGGTTGGACTGGATCAGATATGACCAAGTCACTGGTGCTAGCCGTGGCCGGAATCAAACTCAGGCCATGGGCTCTCATTGTGCAGTCTACTAACCGCTGCGTCGCCACTCCACCCAGAAATATTGATTTACCTTGATCAAATCTCCCATCGTGACAGGTGTCTTTGGAAAATGGTTATCTTTGGAGTTCAAGTTTAAGATGTGAGATTTATGGTGTTGATAGTAGCATTCCTACTTTCTACATTTTACTATTTGTATGTTGAAGCTATGTATTTATAAGAGTGTGGAATTTTTTTCGGAGCAATTTTCGATCTTTCACTAATCACTGTGGCATTCTCCACATTTTATTTCAAATGGAAGCATACACTTTCCTGCTAAGGGTGTCATGAATAAAGAAGTTAAACTTTTATGTTTCAAGAGAAAGTAAATACTGTATGGATTGAGAATTAAATTATGCATTCTGCTAGGATTGTTAGTATATATGCTTTTTGCTGCTAGAGAGTTATTTTTCTATAATTAATTTGGAATCTCAGTCTCAGGGCTTAACCAAATCGTTCTACTTTAATGCATATCGTGATTTAGTCATAAATAGAATTTTGTAACTACGTTTATGCAGATATGCTCATTATTTGAAATAATCCGCATTCATGAACAACTTTTTAGCAAAGTGATGAATTGATAAAAAAGTGCACGGTTCAGGAATGTACGGGTTTAACAATTAATTACACAAGGAAAGGAATGTAGAATACAAATATCAAAAAAGAGGGGAGTGATGGTGAAGTGTGTTGTGCACAGCATCTGGAACCGGCGACATTCCTGACCACAGACTTAAATGATCCACCACAGCCGACTTAAACTACAGGGAATGTATGATTTAACATTGATTTTATGCGTTCGCAATTTTTTCGATTTCTCATGTAACCTTGGTGTTTTTGTTTTGAATACTATCTGCATCCATATTAGAGGTTTTTTTGGGGGGTTAGATCACGTAAATATAAATGTGTCGTTAAACCTGCTACCACCTGACACAAAATATGCCAATTCATTACTAGTTCAGCCCCACTGGTGTGTTGGAGAGTAAAACCCACATTTACAATTCGAGTACGACGTTTCGCCAAGAATGACAACTAGCATCATCAGGCGGACAGCTAGAGTTGTGAAATCCTACGTGTTAAACTGACTATATGCATCAATGCTGTACTCATTTATTTATTTATTTAGGTAACCCAGATCACGTTGGCAAATGAGACTAATAATCCTGGTCCTTTGAGTTCTCACCTGGCTAAACAAAATAATCTTTAAACTTGAACTTCAGGGGAAAGTGATATCACAACCAATCCAGGGCACACATCCTTTTACCAACACACACTGACCAGCGTGGTGAAGTATGGCCAAACGACCCCACCACCAACTTCGCTCGGGGAGGCCTTCAACGAGCAGTTGCAGTGACACATAGTTATGAATAACGATAATTATTATTTCCAAATATATGTAAATGTGGATTTTGAACATAACAATAAGCATTTGAATTGAGCAAGAATTGTTTTCAATTAAATTTGGTCAAACCCAGCTCTTACCGTGATACCCATAGGCAAAGTGCTGCAATCACTGTAAAAGGAGGCATCATACATTGAAAATAACAAAAAATTCCTGAAAGTTTCCAATTTAGAAACACGACCAGATTGTACTTAATTGCTTTTCATGTCTTCAAAACCAAGGGATTTTAATTGGTGGCATACCTTTTGCATCTGCATTGCCAAAAATAACAATAAACGAATAAAGTGTTTGCTATGCTAAACAATCTGTCTCATATATCATTTACAGAAAAAACTAAAAAAGTATACATCAGAAGAGTAATAACAATAACATGTCCCTGATAATTTCCATAGAAAACAATATTTATATAACGATCCCGCAGCTTTCCGCACTCTACGCCTAGGTGATAGACCTATGTTTACAATTAGATAAATATTATATTTAACCCATAGACATGCAGTCATCTCATACCTTGCCAGGGTATGGCGCTATGACTGTAAACCCACGGTATTCCTTCAACTGGTTTGTAAATGGCTCAACCACTTCAGTGGGCATGAATCCCAAATGATGCAGCTGAACGGTTTATCAATACCGATGACAAATGTATAAGGACTGAAAAAGGATCAACTGACAGTCACTATAATAAGTCCACCAGTTATAAGGGCACCAGATATGCGCGGGCATACCTGACCTCGTGGATCACGAGAAGCTGATAAAAGATGGTGTTCCCAATGCTGGCTTTCAGATGATTGTGATGATGGAGTAAACTCACATGAGGACTGATGCAATCACACACACACCCTGCAGCATTCGTATGTTGCTGCCATTTTAGTTTATTTTTAATATTAGTATTGCTTTATCTCTCTCTTTCTTTAACAACTATTGCATTTTTACGTCACCTTTGAATGAAAAGACAAAAAGGAAAGTGTAAAGTAACCTCAGTTTCTTATATTACAACAAGCAAATTGCTCCTTAGAGCATTGACATGATTTATAGAATCTTGATTTGAAGCTTTCGTGACTGTAGGAATCCATACTCTTTGGTTCTTTCGGTAAAGTCACGTAGGTATAAAATTAAAAAGATCACGACGTTTCGGGCGCAGCACAAGCATCCGTCATCAGGTGGGAAAGCATAGACTGCTGCTGATGCAGACTGTTTTAAAAGGTTTGAAATTTGTGTAGCCCAAGCGTCATAAAGAAGTGGCTGGTATAGTGATGTTAATGTGAGAAATTAGTATGTAACTGGGTACGGAAGTGGCTATGTTAATGTGAGAGATTAGCATTGTGTTAAAGTGAGAAATTAGCATGTAAATGGGCACGGAAGTAGCTATGATAATGTGAGAGATTAGCATGATGTTAATGTGAGGAATTAGCATGTAACTGGGCACAGAAGTGGCTATGTTAATGTGAGAGATTAGCATAAAATAGCCGGTAGGTTTGCAGAGTACCTCCGTCTTGGAAAAATCAATTTCGTGTGAGCCCACAGCGTTAAAACAATGATCGGCAACGGCCGATGTATTGGTCCTACCGTGTTTCAGATCTGCCTTGTGTTCACAAATGCGGTCCGAGATATGTCATTTCGTTTCCCCAATATAACTGCTTCCACAACCACAACTCAGTTTGTAGACACCAGGGTACTGTATGGCAGGAATCACATCCTTTACAGGTGGGATTAAATCACGGATTTTGTGTACTGTGTTGAAACGAACCTGGATCATGTTTGTTCAAGATTTTGGAAATCTTTTTGGTAACGCCTGCTATGTATGGCAAAGTGATGGTTTTGGAGTTAGTCTCTCTGTTCATCAATGTACCTGTACATGACATCATTGCAATCATTGAAGATTTGGTCCAACAAGGACTGAATCCAGATGTGCCAACTCTGGTAATGCACTGTCTTACCAACACATACTTCACCTGGAATGGTCCATTCTACAAACAAAATGAGCGTACCCCAATGGGTTCTCCTTTATCACCAGTGGTAGCGAATGTTTTCATGGATAAATTTGAAACAGATGCCATCCAGACATCCACGCTACGTCCTTCCTTGTGGAAGAGATACGTAGATGACACGTTCGTCATCTGGCTACATGGCCTGCCAGCACTGAACCAATTTCTCAACCACATCAATTCCGTACACCGTCTATCACATTCACCATGGAAGTAAAAAATGATGGCAAGCTACCATTCCTGGATGTTTTGATCGAGAAGAGACCTGATGGCTCGTTGGGACATTCGGTCTACAGGAAAGCCACCCACACGGATGCCTATCTAAAGCCTGACTCCCACCACCATCCAGCCCAGAAGAATTCCCTCATCAAAACACTACACCATAGGGCCCGGCCCGTTGCATCTCTGACCAGCACCACCTAGCTAGTGAGTTGGAGAACCAAAGAGTGCGATTTATAGAATATAATGTCATAATAGTAACAATAATGCCTTTAATATCAACACTTTTACGAGGGTGCTTCATAGAAATGCTTGGTTAACTTCTAATACAGTACAGTAGTCCATCGGTTAAAATTTGTAATCCCTTCCACGAAAACTACTGTTAACCAAAATAACTGATAATGGAATGCACTTAAGAGTAGAAAAAATTGTAAAAAATATATCACTGAGTCTGCGAGAGAGCTGTTTCCACTGCCAAAACAGAAAACACAATGTAAACAAAGCCCAGTCGAGGTGGAAACGCTCATGAATGGGCATCGCTGATTGGCTGAAGGCATGGCTCAGCCCATTTTACGAGCACTTGGATTGGCCGAAATTAGCACCCGTGTCCAAACATACCGTTAATTCAAATGTTAACGTTCGTCAAAACCATGGGGTCCTATGGTAGGCGAAGCGTTAACCGAAAAAAACGTTAACCGATGTCACTGTTAACCGAGGCAATACTGTAGTGTAAAGGATCTCAATGAGGATCACATTCATAATATAGGTTTTTTGAGATCACATTATTTGGTGCTGCTGCTACTACTTTGCCAGGAGTGCACAAGCACAGTTAACAATAAATAACAGCTCGACAGACTCGTCAATAACACTGCCTTAAAATAAAATATACTATTGGCAACGTTTCAGGCAATGAACCTTTTGCATAGCACACGGGCCATGAAGGAGGGTCCTTACTCGAAACTTTGCTGATTAAATATGGTTTATTTTATTTTAAGGTGGTGTTGTCGATGAGTGTGTTGAGATTTTGCAATAACTATCAGGTCCTCAAATCACTATTTTGTGTTAATCAGGCTCAGTGCATTCATCAGTATTGACAAAAGCGCAAGATACTTCAAAAAATGTTTTTATTCTTCTAATTTGAAAACTGAATACATCTACATTTACCACTATAATGAGCAAATAATGTATGTGTCCACGCGTGACGTCACTCCACGTCGGCCAGCCCCCTTATTAATACTCATGAACAGGTGACATCCTCCACATGGACCCCCCCCCTCATTAATAATCATGAAACGGTGACGTTTCTCCACATGTAGCACCCCCCCTCATTAATAATCATGAGCATGTGTTGTCACTCCAAATTGAACAGCCCCCCACATTAATTTTGATTGAATACTTTCGTGACTGCAGGAATTCATCTTCTTTGGTTCTTTCAGTAAAGTCACGTAGATAAAAACAATAATAAAAGTGAGCGTACTGGCAGTCTATAATGTAGACTGTAGCCTGGTAGACTGTCGCCTGTTTTTTAAGCTGGTGAGCATATTGGCAGTCTATAATGTAGACTGTAGCAATGGTTATTAAACTGAACTTGAGTGAGCATACTGGCAGTCTATAATTTAGACTTATTCTGGTTCTTTCAGTAATAAAAAAATAAAATATAAAATAAACACAAAAACCACGATGTTTTTAATAATCATGAAGAGGTGACGTCTTCCAAATGAACACCCCACCACCATTAATATTAATTAGCGGGTGACGTCACTCCACATGGGGGGCGAGGTGCCTCCTCCCCCCTCCTCGGCGTCAACTTACAACCCTCACTACAAAGGCAGAACCCTCACGTCACGCGATCTCCGTAACACTATTGAGACATAGAAGTAAAAAGGACGTCATGATGAACAAGGGATTTAACTTTTAAATTAAATAGGTCTAAGTCACCGCGCCCTTACAAATTGCACACGAATTGATGCAATGGATATCACGTCGCGGTCTGCTTTTCGCTTGCAAGTTTCAGATTTACTGAAATACACCCGTCCTTGCACGGGCAAAAGGCTAGTATAAAATAATTACCCTCATTATTTCTGCCAAATGTGTTTAGATTTTCCATTTGGCAGAGTTTAACGCTTGCCAAAAATATACGATAGAAAATCTGACAACAGTAGAGGCAGGAGTCAATATAACCATTCCACTCGAAAGATCGATACCTACTCCATTCTTTTCAAAGCCTGACATGGGCCACTGCTAATGAAACTCAGCGGCTAGATACAGGGAAACGGCTCGTAGGTGTAATGAAGTGTAGGGCTGTGGACCCAATTGCTAACAAGAGCATTCTCAGATCAAATTATTTTTCTGTTAACCATGAAATGTACTCCTCTTATCTACAACGAAAACTAGGTTTAATTATGGATAATAGGATGCACGTAGTACATACAACCACTTGTTTGCGATAACAGTGGCAGTGCAAGCCACTACCAAACCAAGATAAAGCGCATGGCTCCCAAACAAGTGAAGGGGAAAATTATTCATATAAAACGGGGTGCATGAAATGTCATCTCAAATTCAAATCCTCATATGGCAGGACTCCTAATTCTTAAATAGAAAACATCACAGGTCGGTCAGACTCCTCAGATATGAACATCATAGCAAAGAGGTGTAAGAAAAAATATAGGAATAGGGTTTACCCTTTCTGGCAAAAAAACAGGTGTTAAGATGTGCAAACACCAAATATAAACCTTTTGCAAGGAATCAAGTTCGCATTAACCACACACACTTGTGGTGAACATGCAAACAAACATGCTCTGACCATATATGCATTGTCTTTGAAAATGATTGGCCTATGCCAGAGACAGCCTTCTCTAGGGCCTAGTCTCACCAGTGTCAGACCAGGGAACGCCAAAGACGAACTGTATGGTGTTTAAAACCGCTTGAAGCTATCCGATATTTTACATTCACCACCAAGACATTGACGTGGATGTTTATTTTTTATAACCATTATGATTAGCAAATTGAAAGCACGTTCAAGGTATCGTATGCTTTTATTTGTCAGCAACAAGGCTGTTAAATATTGTAAGAGATATATGGTATTTATCAAAGCTTTTGACAGCAGAAACACACCTGACGAAGAATAATTAGACCATGGCACCGTCACTCCTCTGTGTAACCTCTAGCATGGTTGACGTATTACTCCCACCACAGAATCATCTTGATAACACAATACAGCACCATCACGGTAGAACTGTTCTCCTGCACCACCATCTACGAATGTATTTGGTGATTACACTGCATTGGGAGTGGTGCATAAACAACAAAAATAACCCCCAACGCATTCGTAAATAACATTGTGGCCTTAAAAAGGAAAAGCATATAATAAGTGACGTTTCGGAGAAATATCCCCTCTTCACAGCACATAGAGAGATAGTGGATTAAGAGTTGGAAACTACACTCACCACAACGGCACCTGATGATAAAACAAAAATGCTTCTTGCTGAACAATTATTAATTTTCCATTTGAACAGGTACATACAGTGTAAGCGAGTGAGTTAACAGACACACTCATGAATAATCAAGCAAGTATAGCTAAATATATGAATTTGTAATAAAAGTTAAATCATATGATGTTGCTGGCACATTGCATTATGGGTTGAACTGATGTAGGGACTTCAATGAAACCATGATGAGCATAATCCACACAGTGATGCATTCCTGGGCCTGATTCTCATTTCAAAACAGGTTAGGGAAGCTATCACGATTAGCATAAACCACTTAGTGATGCATCTACAGACGGGTGAGCTTGTGGATACATGTCATCATCTCGGGGACCTGTCATGCACATACGTCAAGCTTTAACAATTCAGACATTTTCTGCACACCATGTTCTCCAATCTGCAATGCGCCCACAATGTCCCCAGCCCTAACCGTCAGTCGCCCTGAATCATTTGCTCCCCTCTCCGCTCATTTGTTGGGGGTCGCTGCCATATTTGGTCCGTTGCTCATAGGATTATCAGCAATGTCTGTTTCTCTGTCCTTGAATCGCTTGACCCACTTTCTGACAGGTGTCCCCGCACACAGTAGACGATCCGTCAAATCTCGGTCGCCTTAACGCTTTCTTTCACCAAAAAAAAAACATTCTATCACGGTTCTCAGCCCCGCATGGCGTCTTTACACCAGCCACCTTTGTTTACACCCACTGTGTCACCTCTGCGTGACCACAGAAACACTCCGTGGTTCGGTCCTTCAATAAACAATTGAGTGACGTGCTGCAACAGGGCCCGTTGCACTTCACGCACCCACGTGTCCATTCACGCACGGTACTTTGATTAAAAACAAATATATCACTTGTGATATTATGCACCTTTTGCCTTAGCAATGGTATTCACATTTTAAAAGTATGCTGTGAGGCAAATGTGTTTTTACAGTTTGTTGTAACTCAGAAAAATGACTCAAGCTCTTGATCATTGATTAGTCGATGCTCAACGTAAAACGCTCAACTCAAACAAAGTTAGAGGATCAAAGTGACAATGTCCATGATAATAATGCAAAAATGCACGTTGTATAATTGACACAATGTGTCGATAGTTTTAGTATACGGTATACATAGGCTGATAATCTGGGTTGGAGCCAAATACATGGAGAAGTCAACATTTATAGAATGACAGTCTATAGTTTTATACCAAGTCATATTAAGCGGATTGTACGCGAAGCTTTGTTCTTGAACAATGCAGCCACATCATTCTCATCATGCCTCCCACGAGTATCTGGCTTCAGTCTGAAAATAAAACCCGGAAGCCTAATTCTGATCTCGACAAGCATATGACTAGAGTCACTAGACCTACAGTCTCGTACAGTGCTGGTATTTGCTCAGACATCAAGCCCGTGAGCCGTGGGGAATGTGCTGTGTGTTCCAACTCAATGTTGCAAAGGGACATCGGCAGCGAAGCGTGACGTCAATCACGAGTTGGCTACTTAGACACAGCATTGACATCATCGGGCCTACAGAATCCCCATGTGGTGGCTGGCATATGCTTTCAGATACAGGATAAACTTTTCTTACGTGTCACCGAATTACCCAGAACTCCGTTTACCCATGTGAGCTGTCGGGTGTTTGAAAGCTCATATTGTCTGCGGTCCCAGTCTCACAATTTCACGCAATGATTCCCGAATTTTCCCATCCTGGTTTGCCGAATGGATTCCTATTCGCAATCGTTTTGGTGTGTAAGTGTAGTAAATCTGCAGACAACCTCGCTGATAATATGATCCACAAATTTCAACCCCTTATCACCACGGACGAGAGGAGTTCTGTAGTTGGATACAACCTTGTCTGCCACTCTCCCCACCAACAAACATAGCTGTGACCAGAATATGAAATGTGAGCTGGTGGATGTCGTGCCATTGTGATCCTCTGAGGTTTGTAATGCCGTGCTGTATGCATCCAAGCATATACTGTTGCCAGTTTGTATAAATCACCAAACTAGGCCTGGGGCCAGCCAGTCAACTTTCCAATGTTTAACATCGAGAAAAAATACAACTGCATCGGTTTGTCCAATGTGATATTAGGTTGTACCAATTGTTTAATATTTCACTCCATGTACTGAAAGCTTCTTCAATTCAGCTCCTGAAGAAGCTGCCAACACGTGTAGCGAAACGTTGGACATCATACCGAGCAACGATGGAGAGGTATTCAGCACAGTGCTGAAACGTTCGCAGTAATAACCCTTTCCCGCTCCGATCACATGCTTGTACATCATACGTTTTCTTCTGATTCCGTTCCGATAACGTAAACATTATGTACACGCACGTCATCGGAATGGAACCGGAATAAAAACTAAACACAAGGCCATGCCGGAGGGTGTGTGGCACAGTTTGGCATCAGCTTTAATAGAATGCGGTCATGTCACTACAGTTCTCTGCGGTGAGTACAAAGTCTTTAAAAACAAAGGCGCATGCCTCTCTAAACTAAAATTAACGCCGAACCACTTGCGTGTTCCGAGATTCAGCAGTGATTGGGACCCACCCTGCAACTTGCAGTCGTCTCGGAATGGGAAGGGATAATATAATGTATTTATAACCAGCTGAAGCCCATTGAGACTAACGGTCTCCTTTTCAAAAAAGCAAGTGCAAATATAAGAAGTTTACATTATATCAATTAATTCAAAAACACCGTGGGGATATGTAAATCCTGATGAAAATTACGAGTTGCTTGTGGAGTGGATATCCAGTGTTACTTTGATTTGCTGCATGACACCAAACAGCAAGGGACTCTGTTGAACTGCGCGGTAATCGTAATACCAAACCATACCTATGCTGGGTCAGTCTGGTATATGGCCATTATATACAAGTGTCAAGTGCTGTCCTGAACAACGCTTCTTGGAGCCAATACGGCCCAACACTAACCCACAGTGTTCTACAGCCATCCATCATTGTGAGTGCTCTGAAACAACACTGGAACTTCTCCAAGGGACATCAGTCACACTACACAGCAGCGGTCAAGCATAGCATTGTTTGCATCCTGGACACAATCCCAGTGGATGAGGCACTCTCACACATCCAGGAGGAATTATTCAAAACAGCAACAAAGACCATTCCACATGGATGACAATGCTAACTCATGACAGCTGCGACGTTGCTTGAACTCACAGTGGTATATGACTCATTCTAGCACGCACGTCTACCACTACTACGCTTAGAAGCAGATGCATTTACCTCCTCTCGGGCAATTGTTTTCCGAGTATACATGTATGAGAATGTCATCTCTTCACAGATGGAAAGAATGGATTGTGTCGGGGTTCAGTGACATGAACTGAAGCACGACCCTTCACCCAGTCTTGTTGTAGTGGTTCTTGTAGGTATGTTGGACTTCGTTCGCACCGTACGTAGCCAACTGTGGCAATTGGAGGTGCGGATTTAAAGCCACCACCATCCGAGCACGGCTAGTAACGTGTACTCATGGAACTGAACTACTTCCTTGGCTAGCTCGATGCGGAGTGCCGGTGCCCAAACACTACTCACGGTGCCTCTCGCTCCGAGATTTTTTGCTGACAACTGTAGCGGTAGACGTGCGTGCTAGACTGTGTCATACACTGCTGTGAGGTCAAAGAACACAGCAGAGGGCTGTGCACCTGTGTGGGCACATTCAGCCAGCACTCGACGGGTGCACGGAGGCCAGCGCCACAACGTGGCATCCTGAAGATTTGCTACTTCTTGAAGTTTCGAAGCACAAGACATAGCATCAGAGGTGGGACAAAGTCATTGTTATGCAAGTCCAAGTCGAGTCTGAAGTCATCAAATTCATGACTCGAGTCTGACTCGAGTCCAAGTCACATGACTCGAGTCCACACCTCAGAGGTGGGACAAAGTCATTGTTATGCAAGTCCAAGTCGAGTCTGAAGTCATCAAATTCATGACTCGAGTCTGACTCGAGTCCAAGTCACATGACTCGAGTCCACACCTCAGAGGTGGGACAAAGTCATTGTTATGCAAGTCCAAGTCGAGTCTGAAGTCATCAAATTCATGACTCGAGTCTGACTCGAGTCCAAGTCACATGACTCGAGTCCACACCTCAGAGGTGGGACAAAGTCATTGTTATGCAAGTCCAAGTCGAGTCTGAAGTCATCAAATTCATGACTCGAGTCTGACTCGAGTCCAAGTCACATGACTCGAGTCCACACCTCAGAGGTGGGACAAGTCATTGTTATGCAAGTCCAAGTCGAGTCTGAAGTCATCAAATTCATGACTCGAGTCCACACCTCTGCATAGCATGGAAATAAGACTGCAGCATGGGGAAAATACATGTAAATGCGTTGTCCTGAGTGCTGCATGTTTAGTCAACTGACAAAACATTGTATTTTTTTTTCATGTCCTGGGAAGACTTACAGATTTTCCCATGCCTGACATTCCGAGGACCCCTGTGGGTGCCGCTGTCATCTCTCGACCTTGATGCTGCGGGACATCTGCAAAACTAATACCTCATCAGCAACCGTCCACACAAATACCCTCTTGCGTCAGTAGATGCAAATCAACCGTTTATGCTCTGGCTAGGTGGTCCGATTTATCATTATGATGGTAATTATTATTATCATCAGACCTTGTTTATTATATTGCAGGAGGATGATGCTACGTTTTCGCAGCAGGGAGTGATGATTACCATATGTTTCCTAATTAAGCATTTTGAGTAAGTTTGGGACCATGACCCCAGCACTCGGCGGTCTTGCCACGGGATCTTCTCACGTCCGTCTAACGTGAAGTGCACGGCCGCAGATTTCATGGGCAACACCAACAAGCGATGCCGACACCCTTGAATGGCAGGGCAGCGATGCTGGGGCCTGAGTGACGACTCGCCGTGCGACCGCGGCGAGGAGGAATTCACGACCCGACATCGTCTCCGCCTGCGCAGTGCTACCGGGCGTACTTGGGAGGCTGACATCGGTACATGTACCAGATGTGGAAAACACTGCCACGTGGCAATTTAATGATGATGATAATAATAAAAACACACAGTGACTGCACATTCACATATTAAGGCCATTTCTTACATTTCCACTCGTTTGCTGATTTACGCATTATTTAATGGTTTCATTATGCGTTTGCATTTGAGCTTTCACCTTTATGTCAGATCTAAAGCATTCACTGAAGAGAAATTAAATGAATCAAATGTTAAACATATGCTACCAGAGAATGCCTACACGTTTACATGTTATTTTTCTGTGAAGCTAATGATTATGTGAAGGCTAAAGTGAAGAGAGATGGATATTTGTGCCTTAGTATGGCTTCTGGTGAGGGTATATCGTTTCTGAAAAATTGCCAACATAGACCAGTAAGTAGCCTTTCTAGGTGTTCTTCATCATTTGAAAGAAAGCTAAATAAAGAAATAAAAGTGGGAAAATTGCTAAATTTCCGGAACTGCATTATGCATGAAACACATGTCCCTGTGTTTGCATGCATGTGTACATACTGAATAATTTATGGTAAATTTGTAAAAAAAATTGTGTGTGTGTGTTTGAGTATTGCTCCAAACAAAGCTCCGTGTTTTCTCAGCCACAGTTGTGGCCCTCCCATTTCTATGCTTGCGAAACATGGAGCAATATAAAGAAACATCTGTGCTGGTTTGAAACATTCAGGCTGGCCTGCCAGCCTGCCTGCAATCCATCCTGAATTTAACCAGCCTGAATTTTGTGAGGAGCTCACAGATCCTTGGAATATCTGGTCACAGTCCCATAAGTGAACTCCTCTGGCAGACAAGGCTGCGGTGGCTGGGTCATATAGCCCACATGCCCAGCTACTGCATGCCCAAGCAGTTTCTGTTCGGCCGGATAGAGAGGGCTAAATGCGCATGGCACAGACTGATGTGGTCTAGAAGGATGTGGAGCCAGTTACACTAACTGATGACATATAGGCTATTGCGACCAATATTATTCATAATAAAGGTTTTAAGGGTTTGATCACGTAAATACAAATGTGTCGTTAACCCACCACCACCCGACAGAGCCAAAAACCTTCATTATGAATAGTACCAGCGATGTCAAGATCGGCCTCTGTGGAGGAGGTTCGTTAAGGACGCTACTGAGTAGTTAGAGGCTGTTTCCCTTCAACAACAAATGAGAGCAGAGGAGCAACACTTAAAACAACGGGCGGAGCGCCGGTCAACTAAACGAAGCAAGTTGGACAGTGAGGACCACAGGTGGTGCATCTGCCAGTCATCTCAGTCAGCCATCCTTCACACCTGGGTCTGTTTTGTCACCCCCTGCCAGCGAGCGTTCGACACTTCACGTCGCCTCAAGTTGCACCTAGCCTGATGCAAGCTATATGGTGATGTCACCGCCACTTATTGGCAAATGTCTCTTGTATCCACGAACATGGCTGGGGAGGAGCAACAGTGTAGGGGTCAGCGTGCTGCACTATGAACCCAGGAAACCGAGTTCGATTACCGCTCACGGCCAACATTCGGTGACGAATATCTGAACCAGTCCTGGGCCTCCCCTAGGTAGACTGAGGTTTAAATGAGTACATGCTTTGGCATGTAAACAGCATTGGGGATACAAAGGCACCCGGGTTTGGTCGTGGCCAACCACCCGCATATGTTTTGTTCTGCCATTAATAAACCTGGATAAAACCGGGGAACCTTAATGTCTGAGACGCTCCCTACTGAGGGGAGCGTGAATGCAGCGGTTAGTTCACTGCATGACATACCTGGCGACCGGTATTAAATTCCGGCCATGGCTAACATCAGTGGTGATTAACATGACCGGACCTGGGCCTCCCCTTGGTTGAATCAGCCTTAAAATAGTACTTGGTGCAGTGTGTAAACCACACGTGCTGGGGACACAAGGGTGGCTTTGAGTGCTGGAGGCGACCGCCGTGCATGCCGTGCTGGTACATTACGAGATGCTCGCTAATAGGACTAGCCACGACAGTCTTGTGCAGCCTATGTTTTTGTATTCCCATGCAACGAACAAAAATAAACTCACTTTTCATCTCCTGCAAGTGTGGAAAAGGTTTTCGATGGCCTGTTCTGCACCATGCCAAGGTGATCTAATCTATCAGTGTCCAACAAGAGTGCGCTCCAAGATTAGCATCGTCTTAACAACCACTGTGGAAAGTTAAACCAGCAGTCATGGGTCTGCACAGATCCTTCAACTGAAACACCGCAACGAATGAAGAATCAAGTTAAGGCAATTCAGCTAGAAATTGGATTACACATTGTATTGATTAGCGCATTTTTCCTATTGAGTACGTGGGTCCTCCCTATATTTTTGTGCTGGCTATTTCACGGGGAAAATCAGTTTCAGGCCCTGGATTACTTTGAAATTGGTTCTTGCTGTGATTGTCACAGAAACATTGCAAACATTACCATGTGAGTGTATTTTCTATAGCAAAGCCTAAAGACCAGTATTTGTTGATAAATGATGCGGAGCCAAGACGTAAATAGAAATACATTAAAGGCAATAGTTCAAAATAGCCAATTGCAATGTAGGAATTTGCTCTTCAGATACATAGCTCAGAGGTGCAGAATAGAATTGTATTGTGGGATACTTCCTTACCAATAATATGCGTATTATGATATGTTCAATATGCATCACACAGAACGATGTTGTTGCCTGGGATATTTACTAAGAATATTACTTGCCGTACTAGATGCAATGATGAATCACCAGGTTAGAACTTCTTCCGCACCATACGTTGCCAACCATGCTAATCGCATTTGTGACATGAAAAAACCAAACCATTTGAGAATTATAGTAAAATGTTTTATCCATAGCCTTCTTCTCATCCACAGATATTTACAGTTGTATGGCTGAGCCACAATTCCTACGAATTACTCGCAGTTTGACCTTCCTCTTGTCTGAAATTTCCCAGATCGGAAGATCAGGTCATTTTGTTACCGATGATGTTTATTATTGTTATTATGCTCGTTATCCAGGAATGCCTCATTGAGTCTCAAGACATTTTCTTGAGTATCCCAGCACGTTTTTTTTTTGAGTACAGAAATGTTTCCACGTGTAATCCTTGTCATTTGCAACACGTTTTTCAGCACTGGAATGTTTGTACGGTACCAGTAAATGTGTACTTTTTTGCTGAGGGAGAAAACCAGAAAACCCAATGCATAAAAAAGGGAAGAAAGTACAGCCTCCACACAGCAATGGACCCGTGTCGCGAATTGATCCCAGCCCCTTCTTGCTTTGAGGCACAAGTGTTACCATTGCGCCAGACTGTGCCACCCTACCGAAACCTCAAAGATCAGAAATGGTGAATATGATGAATATGACTATGCTTAAAATTATGGTTGATTGCAGCCCACCGTAAATAATGGATAATGAAGATGGCAATTGTTTACTGCTTCTGCCATCGGCAGTCCTTGCCAGTGAGATGGCTGGCTCGTTAGCATAGACAGTGGCATGACACTCAAGAGAGGTTGGAAACCACGTGTGAGGTGAACAACGTTTTGCACACACGAGAATGTATGTATGTTGAACTTCTTTCACATCGTACATAGCCAACCATGCTAATCCGAGGTGCGAGAAGAACTGGAAGGAAGGTCATGGATATGGCAATAACTGATGATGATGGACGCTGAAGATAATGACAAAATGTATCATTATAGTTTTCTGATACGTTTGTGGGTTGTACCATGTGTTGTTCGACATTATTATACTTGTTTACCCAGGTCATTCTTACTGAGTGTCAACCATTTTTCAAGAGGGTCCTAAGTATTATCAGTCGGGGGAGATTAATTTTTAGTTTGTTGTCCTTCCACCACACTTAATTAGCATGCTTGGCTACGTACAGTGCGAAATAAGTTATACATTATGTGTTACCCAAATAAGCAATCTGTGAGTAAATCTTCAAATCTATCATATTTTGACCATGATGTCGTCACACAATGGCTTACTCTATTGGAATGACGTCACGGGATCTTATTGTCCACTGTGAAGCAGACGGAAAGATGTGAAACTTTCACTGCAAGATGGCGGATGATGATGACGACGATGACGAAGTCATGGCATTTAGGATGTAACTTTTCAACGCATTCACCAGTCGTCCAACAATGGGACTGCGAGGTACAGCCTACTGCACTACACTGCGCTACACCACACTGCACCGCATACTACAATCATCCTGTTATCCACAATTATAATGCTTAGTTGGCACAGAGAGGAGAGGAATTGTATATATATAATAGTATAACCATGTCCATCTAGTGCTCGCTAAGTTGCATTGGTTTCCCGTTTCTGAATTAATACATTTAAGGTCGCACTAATTACTAACAAAGTGCTTGCCACAAACGAACCACAATACCTTGCTGAGCATAAACCATCAAGCAAACTCTAGTCATCCTCGGTCACTGCATCGCGCACTTTTATGATGCGCTTCTGGCTGAGGTGTGGACTCGAGTCATGTGACTTGGAATCGAGTCAGACTCGAGTCATCTGGAATGTGATCTTCACTCGACTTGGACTTGCATAGCAATGACTTTATCCCACCTCTGAGGTGTGGACTCGAGTCATGTGACGACTCGAGCTATGCACTTTTAAATCTAGATTTAAAACTAATTTCTTTAGACCTGACTTTTGTATTTACATTGTTCTCCTTCCCGCGCACCTATGATTAGCACGGTTGGCTTACATACGGTGCAAAAGAAGTTCAACATGCATACATACGAATGAAACTTCGAAGGTTAACAACAATAATAAGAGTGGCAGCCAAGAAACTCAACATGTCCAAGTGTGCTTCCACCAAGGGGATGGAGCGATGAAATTAGCTTGTGTGCCGGTGCTGGGTGGGTTGTTACATTACAGTATCGTGAGAGACGATGGTTGATTAGAGATACCTTCCTCCAGCAGTGGATTGACCACAGCTGGTAATGATGTTGAAAGTAATGTTTAAGCAATAACCAATACTGGATTAGCACAATGCATAAAATGAAAAGGTCCATTTTCATAATTCATATTAAAAGCTACCTAAACTTGATTCGTTTTAGAGTGGCATTAATTTAACATTGTGTGCTGAAATAACCATGGTAATTTAGGATTCAAGAAATGATTTCCCTAATGTGAAGGATAATTTTAATTCCTTCTAAAAACATGTATTCTCATTGTAAAGTGGACAAAAGTGTATATTAAACTAACAAACATGCCTAATTTCCATATCAATATGACCACCACGTGACACTGAAGCATTATCATACCTTAATAATGTCCTCATCCTCCGACTGGCAGTGGGCATGCTGGGATACATCTGACAAATGGCCGTCTGTTCCCATGGTGACAACTCTCAAAGGCACAATCACAGGCCTGCCTGTCAGCACTGCTGTGTTCACCAACTCTGGTTTCTGCAAAGAACAGAGGCCAGGGTAAATGGTTGCATACATTATAATATAAACAAAACACACACGTTAATTTTCACACGGTTGCGCCATAGTACGTAATAAATTAGAAATACGCAAACACGGTTCGACTATTAAAACACCTTCGTGATTCATATTTTTTAAAAAGCAACCTACACATAGACCGTATTTGGTTGACTAATTCGATTTCTGTAAGTGTACTGGTCAATTGGTATTGAACAGGATGCTGCCGTGGTATCATAGTTAACACACTGGACTTGCAATCCAGAGGTCCCTGGTTCATTCACCTGACGTCACAGTTGAATCAATGAGTGAGTATTTTAAATCCCTCCACCTCTGTCCACCCAGCAGTATATATGGGTTCACCACAGTTCGTATCAGAAGGTCACGGTTGCGAGATGTTAACTACCTCGACCTGGTATACAGGAGGTGATGCATTCAATCCTGACCCTGTCACCTGTATATTTGGAGTTTGCATATCCTCCCCGTGGTCGCATGGATTGTTCTTCAGGTCCTCTGGTTTTTCCTTCCACATTTAGAAATATGCATCTAGAGTATTTGGCTGCTGTACATTTCAACGTGGTAACCCACTCCGTTGAGCTATCATTTGTGGCCAGTTCACTTTAAAAAAATATCTACAGTTCAGTGGACTTTACCTGGTAAAATCCAAAGAGTTTCGTTTTAGTTTAGTTTTTAGACATGTAGTGCAATAAACGTCTGGCAAGCATGGAAGAGTAGGCCAAAGTCTATTCTCGAGGTGTTCTCTTGAGCTCGTCTAGTGTAGGCCCTTTTCCCAGAAGTGGTGTGAAGAAGACAACGCAGAGCTCCGCCTTTACCATTTACACTACTATTCAAATAACATCTAAAGTTTCAAACTATATTGTAATTCTGCAAATACCTGTTTTTAAACTACTTCACGAGATGTGAAAGGCTGCCTTTTTGGAATAATCCACACACGTGATGTGACGTGAACATACAATGCGGCTGGAAAATAAAATAGCGCAGCCAATTTTGTCCTAGCTGCGAGGAAAGGTTATATTGTGTATAGGACAGGCACACCGGTTTCTTATCCGACATTTGGAACAGTATTTTGGGAAAGATATGTTTTGCATTCCTTACCACACTGTTTATCTGACAATACAACGAAGTCCAATATCCAAGTCATCATAAAACATTGATGAGTAAATGGCGCATCGGAACGTCCTCCAACATTAACGCTGTTAAATTATTAATCAAAGTCACATGATTCCAATGTCTTTCAGACATTCTTATTTACAGCTGATGTGGCTTGCAATTAAGAATTAAAATTAAATTACCTATGAATTTATCATTTTATATTAAATTAAAATGCTAAAACCTTTTCGCGGAGTTTCTGTTCCTCTTCATTGTCGATCGGCGGGTGTGTTGTAGCGGACTCAGGTTATGTCACAATTTTTTTTAAAATGCTACAACGTTGCTAGGTTAGCTATTCCATTCGTATGTATGGCAATATGCTCAGGAGTTGAATGCCAATGTCAAGGTCTGCTAGCCACGAGAAGGTTGCTGGAGAGAGTGTGTGTGCTTTCGCTATTCTTCCATTGATGGAGCACAGACTACAGTGGTTTACTATATGGTCCATATGTTGAGTTGCATGGTCACAATAACACCGTGGCAGTCTTTAATTTTCCATTGAAGTCAATGCATTTGAGCTGCTTACAGTCAGAAGCAGGGGTGAATAAAACAGAGCACCTGAAATGAATACAATGAAAAACCTCTCTGGATTCACGAAATGCATAAAAATTCTTTGGAGATTTTTGTTTTTCAAATTTTGGGAAATGCTTTGTCACAAAATATTCAACATTGTCAGATTTGGTAATTGATAGAATGATGTATTTGTGCACGCGTGGATGTGTCTTTTCCGTTTCTGAAGAAGCTAAAGGCACGTGGGGCAAAACGTCGGACATCACTCCAAACAGCAGGTGGTACAACTCGATAACACATTGGAGTAATAATACGTACAATTCACTCTTGAAAGTCCGTGGTGTGTATATATATGTGTACTTAGAGTGCAATAGATTTCTTAACTGCAATTAACGTTAGAAAACTACAAGTGTAGTTTTATTATATAATAAAATAAATACAATATTTGTTATTAAGTAGTGATTCAAAGCCTCTCGATTACCGTTCTACATCCCCCCATATAAACATTCACTTCTCCCGCTAGAGGCAACCCCAACCTGGGTGGTGCAGTGAGCTCAATCCACCCCCTCTTCACCAAGCCCTGCCCCGGTGTCGGTCTCGGGGCGTTTTATGTCCACCACCAACGCTCCCTCTTGTCTTCTTCTATGATCAGTGCTCTGTACCGGGCTTGCATTGAGTTGTAATATAAACATTTAAAAAAATAGAGCAATAATAAGTATTAATAATGATTAAAATCCAATTACAATTAGCTGATGAGAGATTGGGGTTTCTATCTGAGTGATTGGATAAAACAAAATGTTTAATGAATCCAATCAGCTCCAATATGGATTCAGGGTGTGATCATACCCGAGGTGATCAGGTCCCATTTGATCAAAACAGTGCCCCCATAGTCATAACAATAGTGACACTATGTAACACAAATTTTGTTCCTGGGTAGTAAGTGTTATTTCGTAATTGCTTATGCCTAAAAAGTATAGAAAATGGATATTATTCCCCACAAACTTTGCTTTTGTGACCAGGACAGTGATATTTTGAAATTTACCTATTGTCAATGAGAAAACGGGCGAATCTGTGTATTTTTGATCACATAAAGTCAGAAAAAAACAACATGAATCGAAACGAACATGCATTTATACCAAAATACAAAAATTACTACAAAAGATTTAAAGTTAGTTGTTTTTTGATATTTACGATTATACTGTAAATCACTTTCACAAATCAGTCCTCAAATGTAGTCTCCCATCATGTTCTCGTCATACTGTCCTTGGTAGCGGTGTTCAAAGTCAAGTATATCCTGGTGGAAGCGGTCGCCTTGATCCTCCGAGTACGCTCCCATGTTCTCCTTGAATTTATCAAGATGAGCATCAAGGATATGGACTTTGAGGGACATCCTACAGCCCATTGTGCCGTAGTTATACACCAGTCTCAACCAGCTCCACATAGTTGTCGACCTTGTGATTTCCCAGGAAGCCACAAATACTGCGACAAAGCTGTTTCAAGCCGCTTTCTCCTAACTAGTGAGCTTCTTGGGGAATTCATTGCACTCCAGGATCTTCTTTATCAGTGGTCCGACGAAGACACTGGCTTTGACCTTTGCCTCAGACAGCTTAGGGAAGAAGTCTTGAAGGTACTTGAAGGCTGACAACTCCTTATCTACAGCGATGACAAATTGTTTCATGAGGCCCAATTTGATGTGCAATGGTGGCATCAGCACCTTCTGGGGGTCCACCAGTGGCTCCTACTTGATGGTGTTCATCCCCACGGAGAACTCGGTCCACTGTGGCCAGTCCCGTCTGTGGTAGTGTGCCTTGGTGTCCCTGCTGTCCCAAACGCAAAGATAGCAGAGAAACTTGGTAAAACCGCCTTGGAGACCCATCAGGAATGCCACCATTTTGAAGTTTCAGATGACCTCCCAGCTGTACTCATCATACTTCAAGGGTCCAGCAAGGTATTGATGCTGTTGTAATCCTCTTTGAGGTGCACCGAGTGAGCCAGGGGAATTCATTGCACTCCAGGATCTTCTTTATCTGTGGTCCGACGAAGACACCAGCTTTGACCTTTGCCTCAGACACCTTAGGGAAAAAGTCTTGAAGGTACTTGAAGGCTGCCGACTCCTTATCTACAGCTCTGATAAATTGTCTCATAAGGTACCATTTGATGTGCAGTGGTGGAATCAGCACGTCCACCAGTTGCTCCCACTTGACGTTGTTCCTCCCCACAGAGAACTCAGTCCGCTTTGGCCAGTCCCACCTGTGGTAGTGTGCCTTGGTGTCCCTGCTGTCCCAAAGGCAAAGATAGCAGAGAAACTTGATAAAACCGCCTTGGAGACCCATCAAGAATGTCACCATTTTGAAGTCTCCGATGACCTCCCAGCCGTACTTATCATACTTCAAGGCGTCCAGCAAGGTCTTGATTCTGTTGTAATCCTCTTTGAGGTGCACCGAGTGAGCCAGGGGAAGAGACGGGTACTTGTTACCATTATGGAGCAGCACAGCTTTGAGGCTCCTGGATGAGCTGTCAATGAAGAGGCACCACTCATTCTGGTTACAGGCGATTCCAATTGTCTCGAACACTGGTCACATTGTGGCAGAAGCAGAGCCCATCTTGATGGGTGAAGAAGCTGCAAAAGGGTTGGTGACGCGTCCTCTGATCTGCAACTTGCACACTTTCATCCAATAAGTTCCACTGCTTGAGTCTAGACGTCAAAAGCTCGGCATTGGACTTGTAGAGACCAAGATCTCTGATGAAGTCGTTGAGGTCCTTTGGGTTGGGGTAGTATGGGTTTCTCTCCTCAGCTCCACCTCTGAAATTGCCATCTGGATATACAACATCTTCCTCACTCTCTGACTTGCTGCTCTCTTCTAAAGACGGCTGCTCTCTCCAGAGTTTTTTTTTTGCATTGCTCACAGGTGAAATTAGGTGCTCAGGGTTTGTCTTGATCCCCGACAGGCATGCCGAAAATATGCTTTGCCGGCCTCACACATCTTAGCAGATGCTTCCACAGTGTACTTTTTCGCCCTTGTCTTGATAAATTGGCAGCAGACATAGCAAAATGCGTCTATCGGATGCTTACAGCCTCTTGATGCCATCTCAGAAAAATGCAGATATGTATCCACTTAGGCAGCTGGAGCTAAACTGAACTGATGGGCTTAAGCCACCTGTATTAATACTACTATTTATATTACTGGAAAGTTCGAGAATGTTCTAGAAGTTACTCCAAGTTTACTCAGCACTGAATCTATCTGGAATGTTCTGGAAATTAGGTAAATTTCTAAATATCAATTTGTCGGGAATACTAGCCATTATCTGTTCTTTTGATGCATAAGCAATTAGGAAATAAAACTTACTACCCAGGACCAGAAAAACATGTGTAACACAGTGTTATCCCTGATATTCTAATTTTAAAAGTGAACGTTTTTAGGAGATCCAGTATTTTTAGAAATCAATTTCATAACCTGTGAATTTGATGGATTTTATTTTTACATATACAAGTTAGACAATGAGCGTGTTTCAAATGTGTTGTCATTATGCAACTAATGTTTGTGCAAGTTTGGTAATAATTACACAGTGGATGGGGCACGACTTGTAAGTTAAGTCAAGGAAATTTTATTTTTGCTTACACACGCGGCCCCTTTCTGGCACAATTTTGCCACTCAAAGCGCCATCGCCGCGTGAATACTCAAACATAAAAAAAATTATACAATGAGAAAAATAAGTGATAGGTAAAGATAAAAGATAATAGGTAAGGATGCGGCCCTGCAAAATGCATTTATGCAAGGGCACCAGCAACTTTGATCAAATTATACATCTGCCATCTAGCAGAAAAAAATCTGGAAAAATGTGTTGTGCATGAGTATCAGGAGGATCATGTCCCAATCAATGAAAAAGGATATAAATGATTTTAATTGTTTTTACTTATTGAAATAAGACTCACAGATGCACAATAGTCAACACGCATTATGGACAATGTATTTAAAAAACATGGATAAATTAATCGAATAAAATAACGCATTAGCTTTATTTTCAACTTAAAGAATTAATTTACTTTTCAGCTACAATGTTAGATAAGCATTGCATAAAGTGTGATAACAATTCACTGAAGATTATATATTTTTGTATCGTTAAAATGTTTTGCATTTGGTAAAAAAAACTACTACCAGTCTCTCGTACAATAAGATGTGGTTAACAAGGAGGATTTTGCCGTTCTTTAAGTTAAAGTAAAACATTCATTTTGGAAATGTATTGGCAAGATGAAAGCTATCCCCTCGTGAACATCTCCTTAGATCTGTAAAATATATTTCGTTTAATTAGTAAGTAAATCTTGCTCGCATGCACGAGCTCCGGCAACGGTCACAATGCCGGGGTGACCACGGAGCCTGAGACGACTGCACCCGAGTGGATCCCTTTGATTGCTGTTATTAACAACTGACTGATCTGACCTATATATAAATTAGTAGTGTTCAACAAAGTTGACATTGCAATGATTATCAATGTGATTGCATGTCTACATTTCGTGGTGGGTCACTAAATCTCACAGGTTTAAGATCCACTTGGTCCCAATTTTTTTTTACAGCCATGAGATTATATAATGTGTGGGGCTCCATAACTCTACGTGGCAATTTTTCACTGAGTGCAAAAAAAGTCAGTTTGCAAAAATGCAAAGGTAATCCTCACTATCGAATTATAATTAAACATTTATGTTGTAAAATAAAATAAACCTTTTTCAAATGTTTCATTTAAAATGACAGCACACGAAACAAACATAAACTTATATTTTTTTAATCACCCACTGTTTTATCCTTTGAAAGGCGACAGTTTTACTCTTGCAATGTAAACTATTTAACCACACAATCATTCCGTTAGTAATCCGCAAATGAATTATATATTTATAATGGAAAATATTGTAATTTGAAGGTTGATATATCTAAGCATATCTTACGGACAGCACGTCCACGATGGAATTCGGCTTTTTTACTCCATTAATTAAACACATGCACTAAGCAAACACAATAAGAGAATATAAAATGAGTTAACCGCTCACTCTGGAGCAGGTTAAGAATATTAATTAGACACCCTGAGTTTTTAAAAATGTTATCAAAATCTAGAGGGAGGAGGCACGGAGCTGGTGATTGGGATGGTGCAGGGGCAATACATTGCAAAAGTGCTGACTGGTCTGCACGTTGTTATGGTGCTGCAGATAATGTGACTCTATAGTCCCAGCAATGATCATCAGTCATAATCAATCAACTTCTGGATCAAAGCTTCTCCAAGTTATCGCCATCATCTTCTTGTGGCTGCTACTCCGTTTGAATTGGCATCCACCAGCCATAATCCCTGACAGCGACATGTCCTACACAAGACCATATCCTGTTCCTAACAGTCAAAATTAAGTATTTAATCCTGTATATATGTTCTCTGATCCATGTGTCCCCCTTATTGTTTCTCAGTATAATCCCAAGTGAGCATCACTCTATGCTGCTGTTGTGCAGAATCGATGTAAAGTGTTTATACGTGAGCATACACACGACGTTTAAATGTGGACAGACAGGCAATGTGCAGCACGTGGAAGTGAGTTGTCCTACACAGTGGAATAATGTGGAGGCTGAGAAAGTTAACAAGCGCAGAACCGAGATGATCCTTGACATAAGATCTGATGTTGCATATGCACATCAGCTGCACAGCCTCAAGCTCTCCCCACTG
Source organism: Callorhinchus milii (assembly GCF_018977255.1). Classification (NCBI taxonomy): domain Eukaryota; kingdom Metazoa; phylum Chordata; class Chondrichthyes; order Chimaeriformes; family Callorhinchidae; genus Callorhinchus; species Callorhinchus milii. The sequence goes on from NW_024705123.1 coordinate 58,973, forward strand.
ACTAATATGACGAGTTCAGGGCCAGACCAAGACCCTGGTGTACCTAGTCCACCAGGGCACAATTAACCAAGACAGAGCAGCCAGTCGCCTCTGGCTCTGAGGGAGGAAGGTGTCTCGTAAAATTCAAGCCGACAGGCATAGATAGTGAAACAACGTGTTGTTCGGGGTTCGCACAACACATTATTACTACAGGGCCCTTTAATTGTAATCGATCAATAGCAATAGTTTGAGAAGTATGTTTACGAATATACAGATGGGTGAGGATGCAAAATCACATGTTTGAAAGAGAGTTCATATTTTGGAACAATCATCATTGTGCAGCTAGCTGCAGTGTGCTACAGTGAATAATTGCATTACTTCATTTGTAAATGAAATATACACTTAATGAAATATTGAGTGTAGAGAGTTATTGAATCAAATGACTGGCAACTTAGAAATACAAATAAACCGTACTAATGAAATTGGAGGAAGTTTAAACGTAACATTTACACTTGAACTTCAAATACAAATGCACTTAGTTAAAAGTAATTGATGCCACTGAACAAAACACATAGTCCTACTTATGAGTAGTATTTAGGTAACACGCAGATATTTTTTGGAAGACCAATGGCCTTTTTTTACCCGAGAGTAGTGGATTTTCAAAGGATTTTTATGCAGTAGAGGCATACATGCGACTTCGTAATTGTATTGCCCCATCACATACATTGGAGGAATTAGCCACAGTTGGTGGAGCCAGAGATGAAGTCAAGATTGGGCCAGAATACTGAAATGTATCGCACAATTAGAGAGTGGAATTACTTAATTGAAGTGCAAAATGTGGCAATTGGAAGTGAGGTATGAAACGTAATGTAGGACAGAGGAGGGGCATGGTAGCACAATTCATGGTGTTCTTGAGGTGGTCTGGCTCATGAATTTTTGCAAATAAAAATATCCAGGAAATGTATCTAAAAATGATCGCTTGCCTGACCCTTCGAGAAAGTGGTCTGCCGTCGCAGATTAACTCAATTCCATCCCTTTGTCAGAAACATTCCTGCAACATGATAATATATCAGACTCATTATGACAATATATACAGGTGCTGGACACTTGTATGGAGCGGTTAAAGTGGTTTTGGATGTGGCGATTGCACCTTAACACAGGTCTCACTAGGACACAATGACATGGATGTAGCAATAAGCTTTGTGTCGGAGAATGATCCAAACAAACTACTCTCGAAGTGAAGAGAAACCAAATTGTATTTATTTTTAAAATAAGTGAGCCTGCAGTCATGTTTGTTTTACTGAAAGGATCAGAGGACTGCAATTTAAGATTGCGGATTAAATATAATCTGTATGCCTCTGGACTATAGTGGCATGTGGCAGATGGGAGGAATTTCATGGCAGCTTAAGTGCTGTAAACCTTGTAAGTTTGGAATAATGTGACAAGAAAACATTGTTACATCATTTAGGAAGAGGAGGTGATTGATATGTATGTATGTAGCATGGTTGGCTATGTACGCTGAGAAAAAAAGTTGAACATATATACAGAACATATATGCAGGCTGGAGGTCAGGTTACCAACAATTCCATTTAATTAGGCACCCAGAGCTCAGTGACCAAGGAGAAGACCTAGAGAACCAATCGGGTCATACTAGAGATACCTATAGTATCTAGATATAGTATCTAGAGCTACCTATAATATCTCCCCAACATCTTACCTCCAACAAACTGGAGTAAAACTGTTTACTGTGCAAGACTTTCAGGGTCTTGTAGAAGGATGGGAGTGATAAGTGAGTTGATCTGGAGTGCAATGGCTTTGCTCGCATCACTCGCTCATTTTGGTTGATCGAGTTCCTCCACCATTTGTAGGATAGCTTCAGCACTGTGTCATGTCATCCTACAGGTCAGTTTGTACTTTCTGAATTCATCTGCACTTCGCGAAATAACGCCACAATTTGACGAATGGCTCTGCACTTCTCATAACGGCTTCACCTCTTTTAAAATGGTTTCACGAACCGCAGCGTACAAATGCACCCACACGCGTACGCGCGAGCACAAGTGTTTTCCCTTGCCCCTCCTCAAAGTGTTGCATTCGTTGATGCTTACGACACATACGTTGCTTCCTGCCCAGGGATTGAAATCCTCAATCGGTATTTTTCATAGCACTTCTACGCCGGCTTGGAGTAGGGATTTTAGCGCAAAGCACTGCCAACTATATTACAAGGTACACCTAACCGTAACTATCATACGTGTGATTGCACCCTTCTGTCTTTAAGGGCACCTGGTAACCCTAAGCGCTGTTCACGGGCGTGTTTTGCACATCACGCGAACTCCGGCCACCCTGGCAGTGGCTTTGGGCAGCCTCGAACAAAGATGGTCACAGCATAGTGCGCTTTTCTTTAAAACTGCCTTTTGTGTTCAGTTTGTTGTCCTTCCCCCGTACCTCCGATTAGCGTGGTTGGCTATGTACCGTGCGAAAGAAGTTCAACATGCATACGGTACATACATCATCACACACACCGCCGCAGAATCATGGGGAAGAAAATATGGCGAGATGGATGTCGTGTGTGCCGAAACAATTCCAGGAACAGTTTTTTAGACTGTTCTGGCTGAGATTAAATACTGGCTCTGCTCATTCCACAGAAAGAAATGAAGCTTTAAACTGACCTCGCATTACACCTTCTGTCCTATTCATAAACCAGACCCTTGATGTTAAATGAATTGATCGTTTAAAAGCATTGCACATACATACCAAAATATCTTTACGTGAATAATCTCCACAACAAACGATTGTACTCGCAGTAATTAAAGCAATAAATATATAGAATACTCACAGCCATTTATTTAGAATTTATGTGAAAGCCTCACACTGTTATTAGAAAAATGTGATAATTATCTCATTGCCATTTGGCCTTGCTAAGGGAAATTGAACATGACAATTCCTCTGCCATTAAAATGCTGCAGTCTTCAAGGTCATCATTAGCGCATAGAAGTTGTAATTTTCAATTTCCACACCTTACTTTTTAAATCAGTGGAATAATTAGCATAGCGACAATGCTGTAACAATAATAGACCTGCAGCCGACAATGACAATTTTAGATGATGTTGCTCATCACCTCAGAGGTGTCGTGCCTCCTCCAACTGTTTCCTATGAGGGGTAAAATAACACATTAGTGACTGCAGGGTTCCCTGTGCATAGGTGATGATATACATCACGGTCAAGTTATCTTAGCATGTATTTTATGTATTGACATTTGTGTATGAAGCAGAGCCTATCGAGTATCTGGGGAGACCACGATCATATGTTTTATTTTCCCACGAATGCAATTTCATCCCCTTTTATTACTCAACAAGTTGAGTCTTGTACTAGAATAAAGGAGTGTATTTTCCTTTTGTAAAGTGGTCAAATAATTTTATTTGTGCACCTCAGATTTGCACGGTTGGCTACGTATAGTACTAAATAAGTTCAACACACAGACATACATTCGCTAAAGGTTGTGCTGCAACTATATTTATGTGCACCAAATCGTTGCATGTGTAATGACATAGAATGCGTCACTGGAGCGCATAGCGCTGGGATTGGTAGAGAATGCGAGTGGGGGTAGCAGCCCGTTCTACCAGTTGGACCCGTGGGCGAAGCCCGGAGCCTTCCGGGGGGATCCAGAAGGATGCGTGCTGAGGGTGGAGCCTAGCCACACTGGGAGGATAAAAGGCAAACTCCGACACACAGTCAGGGCTGCTGCCATCTGGAGTGGAACTCGTCGTGCTGCCATCGTCGTGGTCTTCGCCTCTTCAAGCCGTGGGTTTGGAAGCATGCTGTCTATCCTGACCCGGTATGTAGTTATCCCCTATTGCTGTGAAGACCGGAATAAACGAGAGAGTGCCTCTTACTAGTGTCTCTGAATCAGTACACTACATTTGGTGTCAGGAGTGTTAACGAAAAATTTCTTTTTTCTAGAAATTGTAGGGTTACGAATGTTCTTTTTTCCTTTCGAATCCTTGTGGGGGGAAATAGGCTATGTTGAAATCCGCGAAGAGGAAGGGTCTCATCAGCATATCCTCAAGTGATGAGGGTTCCCAGGTAGCCCGGCAATCGGGACCCCGGTGAGGGGTCCCGAAGAGGTGGTTCCAGCAGGGCAGTGGCAAAGGACGACGATCCGCGCGCTGCCGACTGAAGAAAGGTTGCGGGCACTCAGCGCACGCATCGTGGAGCTGAGCTCCGCCGGTGACGGTGCTGGTGGGGCAGCTGGATAAGGAAGAGCCGAAGGAGGGGGCTGCGACTCAGGGGCAGCAAGTGGGCGACTCTGCCGTGACTGCCAACCAAGGGCATGAATCGAGTCCCGCCAAATTTAACCTGCAGCCGACAGCTCATCCGGGGGTGCCTTCCCTTACGCAGCGGCTGCCGTTTATCAAGGAATTGTCGGCTGCCGGGGTGATTGGGCGGCCTTCTAGCAGCGTTTCACCACCACTTGTGGGCTCACTGGGTGATCCGATGCTCTTCCCACCACGCTGGACGATGATGCCTTGGCGGCGTTTTTTGCCATTCCCCAGGCGGACAGGGTGACACTGCGGCAAGCATATGCCCAGTTGGCGGCGATTTTTTTTATTCGCTGTCCAACGCATGGCAGAAATTCATGATGCGGAGTCGGGGGAGTCCGAGACACCCCTCGCTTTCCGCAGCGCACTAATGTCACTGGCCCAGGTGGCGTACCCAAAGTTGGAGCAGGCGGGACTGGATTCTCTAGTGCTGGAGAAATTGGTGGCACTGGCTCAGAAAATGAGCATTTTTTTGCCGGCCACGGAGGAAGACGACCTGTCCTCAATTCAGGTAGCCCAATGCATCCAGGTCCACTGTAACCTGCGACGGCATGCCGAGGTGTTGGCCTAGGCTGGATTCCCGGGAGAAGAGGGCAACCAGGATCGTCGAGGGTCTTCTTAGGTCTGCGCATTGGGAGTATCTCCATTGCAGTCGGTGTCAGGTGCACACGCCATCGCCCCTCAGATCAGGGGTGCGAAGATGGTACTTCGGTGCATGATAGTTGGCCACGGGGGCCCAGGCAATGGACCACATTGGTCCCGGCGGGAGCAGGATCCTCCACGGTAAGTGAATTTGTGCAGGGTATTGAGGTGCGGGTGCTCATAGATACGGAGGCATCCGCCACCATTGTTTCCGAGTTTGTTTTTTGGTACATATCCATCGACGGTGGGTTGTCTTAGTCCTGTGGGAAGTCCGCATGTTGCCACTAATAGTGGGAGTTTAGGTATTGTGGGCCAAATTGTGGCATCAATACGGTTGGTGATATTGAAAGGACGGGCCCGGTGTTGGTTTCAAGTTCATTCTTGTTTGTAGGGGACTGATTTTTTAAGAGGATGCCCCTACGGATTTTGATTGACCAGGTTTGTGTTGAGTTATTGTCGGGGCATCGGTTGAGATTTTTGGAGTCCCCTACTGGGTTGTGTATGGCTAACTCTGTGGTTCGGGCCCTGGTGTGTGAAACTTTTATGGTTCCCCCGGGTGCACAGATGCTCATACCCTTGAGGCTGCGGAAGTGGCTCAAACAAAAAACCACTGGGGTGGGGTTCTTTTAACCCCTGTCTCCTTCCTCCCCCTCCCTTCTCTCGCCCCCCCCTACTGCTGAGGACTATATAACCTCGTGTCATGGCAGATCTCTCGCCTACTTCAGCAGTTTTTTTCTTGCTGTGTTTGTCCCACCTGTTGACGATTTCTTGTGTTGTGATTGAAACGTCGTGATCTATTATTTTTCTACCTACGTGACTTTACCGAAAGATCCAAAGAGTATGGATTCCTGCCGTCACAAAAGCTTCAAATCAAGATAATTTTAACCCCTTCGAATAGAGCGGTCCGTGGTCTCACTTTGATAGGGGCCCGGACGATAGTGAGGGGAGATCAGTAGCCCTTCCTGCAAGTATTGAATGCTGGGCTAGGTACCATGGTCATACAGGCGGGTACGGTGTTGGCCCACGCGACGGCGGCATGTTGATGTAACCACTCGGGTCGTGGCCGCGGTTGAACGGGAAGTGGTGTCGGATGACTCGTGGATGGATCCGTTGTGTGGGGGTAATACGGATTTGTCATGGGAGCAGAGGGGCAAGTTGCAGGCATTGCTTCGGGAATTCTCCGATGTACTTAGTAAAGGTAAATTCGAGGTTGGCCACACGTCCCTGATGCATCACCATATTTATACAGGTGGCGCCGCTCTCATTAGTCAAAACTCATTTCGGTTTAGTCCGAAGGAGAAGGACCATGTTCATCAGGTGGTCGATGAGATGTTGGCCGCCGATATAATCTCCCCATCAACCAGTCTGTGGGGTGCTCCCATTGTTCTGGTTAAAAATCATTTATGGGAATTTTCATTTTTGTGTGGATTTTTGGAAGTTAAATAAAGTCTCCGTGATGGACGCGTATCTGCTCCCACGGATGGAGGATTCGTTAGATGCCCTGTCGGGGGCCCGGTTTTTCTCCACCCTGGATCTATTGTCAGGGTTTTGGCAGTTGGCCCTGGATGAAAGTTCCAAACCTAAAACCGCGTTCCGGACACCGCAAAGGCTAATTTAATTTAACTGCCTTCCGATGGGGCTTCACTCAGCTCCGGCCACCTTCCAGCGACTTATGGAGTTGGTACTGTCGGGGCCCCAATGGGAGTCATGTCTAATCTATTTGCATGACGTGATTGCCTTTGGACGCACGTTCCAGGAACATCTGCAGCGGTTGCATATGGTATTTATTAAAATGCGGGCGGCTAATTTGAAATTAAAGCCACAGAAATGTTACCTCTTGTAAAAGTCGGTTTGCTACCTGGGTCACATTGTTAGCAAGTCCGGGATTGCCACGTACCCTGACAAGACTGCGTGTGTGCTTGAGTGGCCGACCCCCATGTTGGTGGTGAGGTCTACAGTTTTGTTGGGTTTGTGTTGTATTACCGCCGCTTCGTGCCCGGGTTTGTGACGATCGCGATGCCACTCCACGCTCTCACGGTGAAAGGCCAGTGGTTTCGGTGGGGTAAGGAGGAGGCCGCATTTGTTACGCTGCGCGACGGCCTTGTGAACGCACCCTCCCCTTCGGTACCCTGATTTCTCCTTGTCGTTTATGTTGGATACATACCGGGGTCAGCGCCATGTAGTCACAGGTGGAGAACGGGGTGGAGAGTGTGGTCGCTTATGGTAGCTGATTACTGTTCCCCGCAGAGCAGCGCTATTGTGTTACGCACCACGAGTTGTTGGCTATCATGCACTTTGTACAGTAGTACCGCCCGTACCTCAACGGTAGGCAATTCGTGGTACACGCAAATCACGTGGCTTTGCAATACGCGGTACGCGTTGACCAGCCGTCTACGCAACTCTCGCGATAGTTATAAATTCTGCAAGATTATTAGTTTGTAGTCACCTATCGGAAAGCGTTGCACCACCATAATGCAGACGCTCTGTCACGGTTATTGCTGAAGAGCCAGTGCGCGTGTTTGATGGGCGCCGACCGTTGTAAGCAGGTGGATGCGGGGGAGCCGGGCACCTTTGTAACGTAGGAGGATGCTCCGCCACCCATACCGGGGGTGGCGCACGATAATCCTATTGGTCTTACACATGAGATATCGGGGCGCCTCCGGTCGGAGGACGCCCCCTTACTGAAAATACAGTGCCAAAAGCGATAGGAATGGTCCAAGGGGTATGTCCCCCGTGGTCCTCCAAGATGCGCTATTGATGCGCTAGGATATGGAGGTACGGTGGTACTGTATTGTGGTGCAAACTGCTCTGCGGGGTAGAGTAATGAGAGCTGCCCATGTGCAATTGATGCACATAGGGGTGCAGAAAACGTTATCTATGTTAAAGCGTGACTTGCTTTAGCTCGGGATGTCAGAAGACGTTCACAATGTGCTCGCCGGAAGCCCCCGTCGAGACTGACCTGACCACCGCTGCTGTCTATTGGGGTGTCCTGTGTAAATGAGCTCATTGCCCTCGACATCCTTTGGCCATTTCCCACCACCCGAGGGGAAATAAATTCTTGCTGGTAGAGGTAGAGTACCTGTCATGGTGGCCGGTGGCATGGCCCCTGCAGGATCAGTCGGCGGCGTCCATTACGGAGGCGTTCCTGCATGGTTATGTATTAGATAAAGGGGCCCTGGAACGTCTTCTTATCGACCAGGGTAGAAATTTTTTTTGAAATTGTTGCAAGATGTATGTGATTTGTTGGGTACAAAGAAAATTCGAACTTCGCCCTATTATCCCCAGACTGACGGAATGGTAGAGCGTTTATATAGGACTCTTACGTCCATGTTGTGCCAACAAGTCAACGCGGCACAGTCTGATTGGACCTACACATTCCGGGTGTTCTTGCGGCCTATAGGATGGCCTGTCATGCCTCTACCGGATTCTCCCCATTTTTTTATGTACGGGAGAGAATGCGACCCCCCATGGAAGTCCAGTAAAATTTTCAGCCAAGCAAGAAGAGAGTCACTGTGCTGGGACTTATGAGCCTCACCCTTCAGTGGTTGACAGAACTGCGGGAGGCATCCCATGGCAATTCGGCCAAGCAGCAGACTGCGAATGAAAAACTGGCTGGGCTCAAGGAATCCGAAAAAACCGTGGAAACCTGGGGAGAGGGCATGGCTACATTGCCCCCAGGTGCCTATGGGCACGTCTCCTAAATCACATAGGCCATGGCAGGGCCTGGTGGAGGTAATTGAGGTGAAGAGGAGGCCGCAGTGTCTGTGGATCCAGGTTGGTCACAGGCATTGGTATGTGCACCCGTCACGAATGAAACGCTATTTTCCACCTCATGATGTTGTTTCATCTCCACCATCTTATCGCCGGTGTTTGATATGTCCGACAGAGCTGGATGTACGATTACGGAGGTTGCGCCTCAGAGAGACTCTGTTTCTTCATCTGCAGGATCCCAGGGCCTGGTGTCCATAAAACTGCCGACGGTGCCGCCCACAGGTGGACCGGGGTAGATGGTATGACTGCCACCTGCTTCTTCTTTCCCTTCATCTTCCTCTCAGGAGGGACTGCGCCCATTGGGCAATCTTCAAGTCACCCCCGGGGTCCCCGGGGAACCCGTTCCAGGGCCATACGAGGGGCCGGCGACAAGAACCCATTCCAAGATGGTTCGGATCATATGATTACCCCTGCTCGTTGTTCGGTTGCTATATATTTGGGGCTGGATTATTGCCATGCGTTGCGAATGTTACGTGGCTATTGTTGCGTTTGTCGTCCCGCTACGCGATGTATGAAGGTCAGCCGGGACGGCTGGTTTTTTTTCACGGGGGGAGGGGAGTAATTGTTGATGTGCTAACAATTACATACACCATACCATGGCAGCATCCAACATCATATCATTCAGTCGTAAAATGTATTGAAAAACGAATGTAATGAACATAAACTTCTAATCTGTTATTCTTCAAACCCTTTGAGAATGCTTAAGCCTGTTAATAGTCAATACCGTTTCTTTTCACGAACCTTAAAATATTCAAGTTGTTTATGTAGAACTTCACATGTACTAAGAGTTTTGAGTGCCGGTTAGAGATACTCGCACAGCGGTTATGTATTCTAGGATTGCTGTGCACAGATGAACATGAGCTACCACAAAACTTCAACGAATGTCAAAACTTTAAAGAATGCTTCAGCAATAGTGCCAACAGTACAGGCTACTGACACAACTCCAACAAATAATGAGACACATTACACACTACAACTTGAGATCTGAATGTGCATAGTTCCATTCCTGACTGTGTATGTCCACGATTGTGCTATATGCATGAAAGGTTTGTCAATATCCCACGGAAATCATATGTTGCTATTGCCACTTTGAAATTCCTTCCATCCATTAATGTAAGAGAGCATTAGTCCACATCATTGGTGAAACATTATCTGGTCAAAGTCACGATAGATTATACAATCCCAGCAATGCACATAAGACAAGTAGGAGCCGAGCTTTCTCGTGTGCTTTTTTGGTTGTACCGCGTGTTGTTCGACATGATTTATAACATTTCTTTACATTTGCTGGGATATTCTTCAATAACTAAACTGAATTCCTCAAGAAGCTTCAGGTGAAGTCAGTTCTTCTTTCTGTCGTATGGCTGACGTAGATGCAGACCAACAACGACAGTATCACATTCAGGTGGTCAAGTCAGATAACCGTGTCTTGAGAAGCAGAGTGTATCGCTGAAATGTCTCCTTTATATTTGTAAAAACCGAGAATTGTATTGTTATATTGTTATATTTCATGGTCTGTTCTGGATTACTACAGTCACACATTGGAGAGTTTTTTTATTTTCCATTTGTACATCAGGTATCCGCATTTGCCATGGTTTGTGCGGATGTGATTAGGGTGAACCATGAGCTTCGTGGAAGATTAAACACAGATATCTTCTGCGTTGAGGTCTTCACAAGGTGTTCATTTATGAGTTATTTGAACTCAGCTCTCTAAGCTTCATCCGGGTTGAATTCGCATTGTTTAAGGTTTAGGGCATAGGTTCAAAAGGCTTGTGTGACTTCAAGTGATGACGAAAGACGTTATTGAGGTCCTGATAAATGCGAAGGCGACTGTTTTCCTCGATTTGCGGACTTCCCAGAGTGTTACAGCGTTATAGCGGATGGGGGGGGGGAATTTGTGACAGCACAGGCAGCCAGGGTGTTGGGGTTGACTTGAGGGTTTCAGTGATACACTGCATTGTAGTGTTCAGTGGGTTATCAACAAGTCGAGTGTGACTACTTCTAGTCCATACTGGTGCACAGTACTTGGCTACAGAGTGCACAATGGTCATCGTTGATGTCCGTAGCACAGGTGCTGATGTTCCCCAGAGTGAAGTCAGTTTATCAGGAGTTGCTGACTTGATTTGTGTTCGAATTGGTCTTGCTGATATCTATACAGCATCTACTGCCTCCTTGGAATGGTTGAAAAAAACGTATCGATCCAACTCTAGCATGTTTCAAAACTGCGGCTTTTACATCCTGCCATATGAAAGAAGAAAAGAGAAGGAGGCTAGACTTGATTTTATATTGAGATCCTTACGCATGGGATCATTCATTTAAAGGTGGGACGCAGAGCACTGAGGCATCACAGTGATATTGGACATCTGTGAAAAAAGAGCTTAATAGCTCATCGGATTTCCTTAGGATAAATAAAATTCCGATTCTCACAGTGTCAAAGCACGTTACAGTACACATTACAAAAACACTTATATATTTGTATTAACTGGGCTGGGTGACAGTGGTAAAGTGCACAGTTTATAATGAAAAGGTCACGAGTTCAAATCCAGGTCCAGGTCGACTGACCCCTTTCTCCCTCTGGAGTTGATAAAAATGAGCACCGCCTTGTGGGAAATCAGTAGACATTGTCTTATGGATGGAGCCACCTTACCATTGGAATATAGAATATTCATCACTGGCTTAGGGCTGTAATTTGAAAGATGAATGCCATCCATTGCTTAAACAGTTGAGCAGGAAACAAGTGCAGTTTTATTAAGTAATTGCTGTTGCAATGGATTTGTATGGCCGAATACAGTATATTAGTATAGATATACGCTAAGTCTCTCCATAACATTTACTGATTTAAACACACATAGACATTAATGTGTTCACGTCCACAATATTCTTACCCAATTTTCTTTTGCAAACACATATTAGGTGATAGAAAAACAACAACAAATGAAATATATTTTCGGGTGAAATAATTCAAGCTAATGTTTTGTACAGTATTTAACATACTTGCTGGAAAATCATAGTTCCATGGCCTGGCACAGATGAGCCTAAGAGCAATGAATAAAATACAACGCAGAGTAAATGATTTATGCTTATAGTCAAAAGTTGGAATCTATGGGCAATAAATGAAGTTGTAACTCACTCGTAAATAATACGCTTGAACATGCTTGTCATTTGTGAATTTAATTAGCATATTTAATTATGTATAATCTCATGAAAGGAATGGTTAAATTAAGTTGAGCAAAAAATATAATTTAACTTGAAGTACTGGGTTAGATTGAAATAATTAATTGCTACGTTTCATTGTAACTTCACATGGTATGTACTTATTAATCTGTTTACTCGTCACTTGTCAAAACATGTTAAAGCTCTGAATTCGACACTATCACAAGTCCATTTGTTTGCCCTGATGGGGTTCTTTACATCGGCAGCGTGAAGCTAGATATGGCTCTCTGAAAACAATGTCCATGTCAAAGAAACAACTGGCTTGTTGAGGTTATTCCGTCTTTCTTTAGCCCTCATGTTGGCACAAACAACCCCGTCTGAATGTACCTTCCCTTCCCCCCCTTTCAATAAAATACTTCTGGGGTGGGGGGGAAGATGTCAGTTGCTTAGTGACAGTCTACGTCTGAAAATGCAACATGAAGATGTAAGATTTTAGGCCATTTAGGATTGCATACAAATTTATTAATTAAAATTCACTTTGATTAATTTCACAATCATTTCCATGAACAGCCCTGGTTTTAGTAATGTAATCCAACAAATTAGCAATGTACA